>NW_021938895.1:1275735-1383186 GCF_001715985.3 Manacus vitellinus
CTTGCACAGTAGCCCATTGAAATAAGTCCTGAAGGTGCAGTACCTGCAGTTCTGGCAAACAACAAAGGGAAAATCCCTTTGGAAGCCCAGTAGTCTCCCTGTTGTTGTCAAGAGGGAAAATGGGCATTTCCAGATTTCAGTTCAACTCATCCTGCATGAAATACTAATATTTTCAATAGGAATCACATCATTAAACATCATCTTTTCCCCAATCACTTCCAAGAGAAATCAAGCAGCTGCTTGATACAGAACATCTATATTTACAGGAATGCTGTAATAATACTTCAATAACAAGTTCTGTTGCTTTGTCCTGCTCCACTCCAAGTGGTTTTATCCTGCTACTTTTATTTGTGGTGATGTTGATGCTTTTCATGAGCTCTACATTATTTGCCCAGATAAATCTGAAGCCAGACAAGGCCCAGAAAGCAAGTAGAATCAAAATATAGGTATAGAATATAAGTATAGGTCAAAATATAGGTATAAACAAAAGCACGAAGAACCTTGCCAATACTTAGCTAGGATGCACTGCCAGAACTTAGAGATAGAGATTAAGTGGTACCGTACACTAGAAAAATGCACACACACCCAACCTAAGTAAGATAAGGGGGCAAAGTGGGGCCTGAGTCCAAGAATCTTGCAAAATTCACCATGAAGTCTGCCAAAATCAAGAAAGTTGAAAAGTTCATGAAGATGATGGAGCCTGGGCCAGGGGCTGATAAGGATGAAGAACAGGAATGACCCTCCTAGATTCTCCCCAAATTGAAGACCATGCCCCTGACTCTGCCTAGACTCCGCCTATTATGAATGTTATAATCAGATGTTGCAATCATATGAATATTTATGTAAACATGTTGCAATCACCTGTAGAAATGGTATAAAAACCTGTAAATTCACTGGAGAGACAGAGCAGTTTTGTCCAGCGCGAGCTGGCTGCTCTCCAACGTTGCTCAATAAATATACCTCACTGCTTAAAGACTAAAAATTGTCTCTGAGTGGTTTTCTGTGCCTTCTTGTGGGCATTTATTGGCATCAAATCACAGAATTGCAGAATGAGCAGGTTGGAAGGGACCATGGGATGTCACCTGGCCCAACCTCCCTGCTCAGGCAGGTCCTCAGACTAGGCTGCTCAGCATGGTGTCCAGACAACTTTTTAATATCTCCAGAGTAGAAGATTCCACAGTCTCTCTGGGCACCTTTTCCAGTGCTCAGTCACCCTCATGATAACAAAGTTCTTCCTCATAAAACAGGACTGTTTTTTGATCTGAGTCTGTAGTATCAAAATCAACCCCAAAAACATATATAGTCAGAGCTGAGTCCACAAAAAAAATTGTGGAGGTCATGTCTATTTAAGTCTATTGTATATAAGTGTATATATTTTTAATATTTATATATATTGATATATGTATATCTATTAATAGATATACATATTAAGTATATCACATCTATTTAAGTAACATTTTTGACAAGAGAAAATTTTAAGGTGATTTAATATTCTTTTCATGGTGATATTGTAAAGTAAAGGACTATTATTTCTGGATGGCAAACCTGAGACTGTTTATATGATAAGTAATAGGATAAAAGAAAAGCAAAGTATGATTAGGACACATAAAAAATAGACTGTCTTGCAAGTAAATTAAATTGAAAACTTTCATTGATTTTTCTCTTCATCACCATCAGCATATTGAAAAGTAAAAATTACTCTTCCTGAGTATAAAGCACCTTAGTAGTTAATTTTCTCTATAAATCTTCTTTGTATAACATTTCTGAAGGAAAATAAAAATTGAAAGACATTTTTATTATAATAATAGTTCTTTGAAAGTCTCTTGATTTGAAAGATAATAATTGACTGACAAGCTTCTCCTGCTTCTTGATTTTTGTGAAAGTATAAGGTGTTTATTACCTTAGTTACCATAACAAGAAATACAACTTCCCAATAATTTAAATTTATTTTATCCAAATAAATCTAATTTTAAATTTAAGCACTGAGAGAAGATGGATTTGTTGTTGAGTGAGACCAGAGTTCACAGCAGAACAAACACATTACAGTAATTTTTATTCATCTAATGGCCAGTTAGTATTTCTCCTCTACACATACATCAACATTTTTAGAAGTTAAGGAGAGATCATTACCATCTGACCGAAGGTCTAGTTCCTGTTTACAAACTTAATAAAATCTTTTTAAAATTATTTGAAGCTTTCCATAAATCTGATAATTTACAATCCAGTCATTTAATGTAATTCTCTTAGATCATACCCAGAAATCATTTGGGAGAGCACAAACTGTTCCAGGCCACCAGCAGGCCATGCAAACACAGGTGCCAGTGCTCAGGATTATTTCCTAATGTTGCTTTACTTCGTGGCATCAAATTCTCTTTAGGTTCTATAGAAAGGCTGAGAGAGTTGGGACTGTTCAGCCTGGAGAACAGAAGGCTCCAGAGAGACCTTAGGGCACCTTCCGCTACCTAAAGGGGATACAAGAGAGCTGGAGAAGGAATTTTGACGTAGGCATGCAGTGACAGGACAAGGAGGAATGGCTTTATACTAAAGCAGGAAGGTTTAGATTGGATATCAGGAAGAAATTCTTCCCTGTGAGGTGGTGAGAACACCACCTCTGGAACAGGTTGCTCAGAAAAGCTCTGGATTCCCCACCCCTGGAAATGTTCAAGGCCAGGTTGGATGGGTCTTGGAGTAACCTGGTCTAGTGAAAGATGTCTGTGATCATTGTTGGGGGCTTGGACTAGATGAACTTTCAAGGTTGCTTCCAACTCAAACTCTTCTGTGATTGAGTGTATGATTCTAAATGACAATCTAAATTCTATTCTAAAATGACATGAAAATTAATGACTCAATAGAGAACAGAAATGGAAATCTGTGTCCCTAACAGCAGAGAGCTGATGATAACCTTGGAGCTATTCAGACACTTGGTCAGCTGAACCACCGTAGGTTTCCCTGAGCTCTGTTGGCTGCATAGTGATTTGAACACCTATTGATAGTGATTTGAACACCTATTGCACACCTCCTGTAGCCACCTAAATGTTGATGTCTTAATCTGCCAGCTAAATCCCATCTGCAGCTTCAGTAGTTCCAATGCTCCCAAAATTATTGTTTAGTAGTGAAAGTGCTAAAAGATAAAGTTGTGAACTAGCACAATATCACTCTCACTTTTCAGAGATATTACAAAGGTGACAAAAAATCTCTTCAGTTGTCAATGATTACAGTGTTTCCCTGTCCAACCACACAGTCTCCATGCCAAACACAAACTACAAAAATCTAGCTGTACTATTACTTCATTCAGCATTAAAGTTGCAATTAATAGGTTTAATTTTATATTTGGGATGCTTTTGCAATATTAATCATAGTAAACTGGGATTATAATTAACACATTCAGTTTTGCAGGATTCAGGAGCTGTTGGTTAATGAAGTTCAATGTGATACTGTTAGTAACAAATATGATATAATTGGTAACAGGGAAAAGGCAATTTCAACAAATGCTCCTCATGCAGGTGGCTGGGAAAAATTACTTTCACTCAGTTATGCCTTCAGTTATTTTGGATGAATGAGACAGGATCCTTTAGCTCATTAGAAGCCTAAATCCACAATAAGTAAGTAAATATTTTGACACAGTGTTGAAACTTCTGTAAAAGCATCTATAATATTTATAAGCATTGGAAAGGTCACATATTGTATTATCATCATTCAGTGCCAACTAAAGGAAACTAATTATTTCCTTAGCCACTCAATATCACTGGAGTAATATTTTAATACTGTGAGTAGTCAGTAGTTTTCTGAAATATTGTCAGAAATGACATGCCTTATAAATACCCATGTCTTGCATTATGTCTAAAAATGAAGTTAAGCAACAGGAAATATATTCCTTGGTTATGGGATAAACTATCTACCAACAAATACTGTATTTGAAAAGGTTTTCTAACAATTTTGCAGTAGAATTTTATAACAATTTACATCAGAGACCAGGCTACATAAATAACAAATTATCTAATATCTGAAGATTCATTTGACATGGCTGAGGTTTAAACTTTCTCATCCTTGCTTCATCTCCTTGTTCATCCAGAAGGTGCAAATAGGATATTACCACCAATATCTTCCAGGAGAACTGGTTGTAAATCATCACTGAGATGTCATGGAAGAGACTTTTTTAGGTGAACAAACTGGCAAATGGCAGTCTGCAGATCATGTATGTAGAGCAATTGCTTTAAAGGTTTAGAGCATCCTGTGAAACATCCAATTATTTTGATTTCAATGAAAGATTTTTCCTCAAATCTTTATTTCCTGGAATCAGGAAATGTGGCGTGAAATCCCATAGGATCTGTTGAGTAAGGAAAGAGACCAGAAATGGGCTCACCTGAATGTCCCAGTCTCTGTGAAAGGAGGTCTCTTGATTTTAAACTGTGGGAATAATCACTGTGTCTCAAAAAATACCCCGAAACAGATCATGTGAATACCAATGGATGTGGTTATTATAAAAACATGTGAAGTCTATGGCAATTTAAGCACATTCTATTTTTAAAGTATAATTCTCCAATGGCAAGTGAAGGATTAAACTAGAATTTTTGACTTCTTTCTAGGGATTTAATTGAAGCAAATGAAATTGAAGCAAATGAAGCAAAACAGGGTATCTCCTTTTTCTCAGTACAGACCAGCTAACGAGTTGCTTTGCAATTATGGTTCATTATGCTTTATATATCACCCCTCTCATCAGGGCCAGGGCAAATAAGCAGACAGAATATCATCCTTCACCATTACTGTTATGAACATACCGGACCATGAACTTAATGCAGAGTTTCTATCTTTATGGTTACTCCAAATATTAAATATTAGTAACTCTTTATGAATGCAATTATTTGCAATATTCCTTTCTTCTCTTAAATTGCAGCATTGAAACTACAAAGCATGTCATTAAAATGCAAGATGTAAATGCTGAATTCTGGTGATTGAACAAACTGACCTTCTGTTTAGACTCTGGACACATGATCTCAGCCTCATAGAATCATAGAAGTTAGAAAAGACCTCAAGGATCATCAAGGCATGATCTCATCATTTCTATAGCATTTGCTGTGAATTATTATTTCCAAGGTGGTACCTTGTGCCCATTCAAGACACGAAGTGTATAAAGGGTGCTGTTCTTTTGAACTGAACAAGCAGAAAAAGTGACCCATCCACAAACCTCCCTGACTAAGCTTTGAAATTATTGATTTTTGGCTAAGATACTGCTGCCTTATCTAACGTGCTTTTCTACTTGTGATCCATGGCACCACAAGCTCTTTGAAATACTTCTACTGGTTAAGAAAAAAAAAAAAAGTGATTAAACATGCAGTGGCTTAAAAGAGAATAATAGACCATGATTTGATCTTTTCTTTATATATATATATTTAAAATTTTTCTATTCTCCTTCGTACTTTCCCTTGTTTCAGGAGCACACTTAGGAGAGGTCTTTCTGTTTTTAGACTCTCAGTGCTCGTATGATGTAAATTGCAGTAAGGAATCCTTGTCTGTACTCAGAGAAAAAGATAATACTGATTTTCTGTGTGAAAGATAATTCGTGGTTGGCAAGAAATATAAGCTGGTTTTAAGAGAACATTTTATGAATTGAAAAGGAGAAACTGTCAAATGTCAGTGGGACCAGACTTAGCAGCTCAGAAAGTCCTTTTTAGTCTTCCTTCTTAGACTAAACTAGGGGAGGTTTAGCTTTGATATTAGGAAAAAGTTCCTCCCCCAGAGGATGGTCGGGCACTGGAACAGGGTCCCTGGGGCAGTGGTCACAGCACCAAGATTGACAGAGTTCAAGATGTGTTTGGACAACGCTCTCAGGTGCATGGTGGGATTCTAGGGGTGTACTGGTAGGGCCAGGATTTGGACTCACTGATCCTTGCAGGTCTCTTCCAACTCAGGATGTTCTGTGACTCTGTGATTCTACGACGACTCCTGATATGGAGCCATAAGAATTTTAGCAAACATCTGTCCTACATTAAGTTTGGAGAACAGGATTTGCTGTCCAGGCTAAAATCTTTAAATGATCTAATTGTTTATTCCCACCATTTGTCTAACCTGCTTTTCAGGTGGTACCTGTGAGTGCTTAAACCTCTGTCAGCTGATATTTGCAAAACTGTATTAGCTGTTACTGAGCCCCAGTATAGCACAAATTGCCTGAAACCCTTGCTGAGACTTAAACTCTGCAGAAAGCAACTGGATTCCTCAAAACTATCTGGAACAACCATATTACAAGGAAGTCCTTAGCTGGTAATCCATCAAGATTGCCAAAAACTGTCTACTCCATAATATCCACATAGTATTAGAAAAAACACAAAGAAAGCTGCTGTGGTTCCCAGCTGGCAGAGCAGCTTTCAGTGTTAAAAGCCATTTTCTACACTTCCATGTATACAAAAGCTGTGCAAATCTGGCATGATTTGAGCCAAGCACCAGCACAGGACACCAGCATCAAGAACTGGACCATTTCTCTTTGTCCTGCAACCCTCATATCAGTACTGTATGGTGGAATTTGTTTCTCAAGGGCAACATAAAACTTCATTTAGTTTTCATCCTATAAAAATAAGGGTAAAGCTACTA
The DNA here is from genome assembly GCF_001715985.3 of Manacus vitellinus. NCBI lineage: Eukaryota > Metazoa > Chordata > Aves > Passeriformes > Pipridae > Manacus > Manacus vitellinus. The sequence goes on from NW_021938895.1 coordinate 1,282,321, forward strand.
AATCCATTTTTGTTTGTTCATTAAAATAGACATCAAATATCAGGAGTCTTCAAATATGGCACTCCCTTGGGAGTTGCTGGGACTCATTCTGTGTTAAGCCATGTTGAAGTGATTGTGAAATGATTGTAAGAATGGATTTGATTTTAAATTATAGATATTGCCTAAGTAAATGTCAGGGATAACTGAAATGTCAACAGGTGTGATACAATTAAATGGTCAAAGGATGCCTATTACAAAGATGCTCAAGAGATCCAGAAACCTGTGTTGCCAGAAGTGCTGTACTAATTTAATGCAAATCAACAGGTAAATTAACCCAGAGACAATTTCCCATTCTGACTGCACTGCTCACATCACATGTTTAATGATGTCTACAGTAACAGACAGGTAAAAAACTAAATTTTCCTTATACGCCTCAGAAACATGAGTGACAAAGACAGAAAAAGCTTCTCAGTTTGGATGTGGAACTGGTTGGATGGTGGCAACCATACGATAGTGGACAGTGACTCAATGTCCTGATGGACATCAGTGACAAGAGGTGCCCCCCAGGGGTCTGCACAAGGACCAGTGCTGTCTAATGTCTTCATCAATGACACAGAGGGTGGGATCAAGTGCACCCTCAGCGAGTTTGCCAATGACACCAAGCTAAGGGACAGTGCTGGCACACCTGAAGGACTGGATGCCACCCAGAGGGACCTGGAGCAGCTCAAGGAGTAGAAACATGGAAACCTCACGAGGCTCGACAAGGCCAAGAGCAAAGTGCTGCACGTTGGTCGGGGCAAACCCCAGCACCAGGAGAGGCTTGGGGATGGAGGGAATTGAGAGCAGCCCTGCTGGGAAGGTCCTGGGGGTACTGGTGGATGGAAAGCAGGACATGAACCAGCAATGTGTGCTTGCTGCCCAACTGTAGCATCTGACCAGATCATTTCAGCATGAATATCCACAGTCAACAATTACTGCCAAGACTGAGGTAATCCCTTCCTGTATTTGCATATGTTTTGTTATTACTCATTCCATAAAGTCACACTCTTTGATGCATTAATTATATGCCTTTGTGACATGGTTTTACGGGAACTTTCCGGGTGATTAAACTTGCAACAGTTTGGGGAATTCAGAAATATTTTTTTCTGTTCAGAGATGAGTTTACCAACTGTGCTCATCTAGCCAATTGCCAGACCTCATCTACGTCACACAGGTATGAACTTGAAATTTGAGGATACCCGCTAGGCAGGTGCATTCTTAGAAATCCTTCTGGAAGACCCAACACATGGCCACCAGACACAATCCTTGCAGCCATGGAAGATTTCAAGTACTGCTGGCAAACATCTCTCCCACACTGGCACCTAAAGTAATGTAGTGAAAGATCCGAAAATGCAAATAAATATGTATTTAAATAAATGTTTTCCCTTAAATCTTAAATTGCATTTTAAGACTGTGCTGCAGTTTATGCTGTGTCTTCTTAACGTTCCAGAGACACAAGATAAGGTCACCGGCCTACTAGGATGAATAATTCCAAAGTCTAGTAGGGTGCTGATGATGCTATTTCTGGAAAAGATGTTAGTCCTGAAAATATTTTTCTTCAATGTGTATTGCACATGCATACAAGGCAGAGGCTCAGTTTGTACTTAGATGCTCATGTAACAAAAGCGAGATCCTTGCAAAAAGACTTGGGAAAACCTGTGCATAAAACCAGTTTCTAAGGTAAATTGTACTTTATCTTGCTAAATGTTATTTCTCTGCCATGAGCTACCTTGAAGCATTGTCTTCATCATGTAGAAAGGAAATCTTATCTGATATTTGTGACCAACTTTGAATTGTCCACAGTCAACCTGACTGCTTCTCCTCCATTCCCAAGGACTATAAACCATCTATCTGGAGCTTCATATTACCTGACTAAATGCTAAGGTGAATCACAGTTTCCCTTACAGCAAATGAAATTGAGCCTTTTTAATAGTTGATTATGGATTGCCTGTGTTTTCCTGAGATTGTCTGTACTTATGGGAGACAAAAAGAAAAGAAAGGATTTGCAGGAACTGCAAGAAGTCAAAAATTAAGAGTTGAGGGATTGCAGCAGATCGATTTATAGTGCTTACAGATTGTGTGCCCAGATAATTTCAAAGCACATGGTATGAAGGGGTCAGATCAGCCTCATGCCAACATTTTTTGCAGCATCAGGCAAGACTGTCACTTAAGACCCAGCCAAGAGATTTACAATGTAAATGGTTAGTGCATATGGGCATGAGATTGCCTAAAGTCCCCAGCTGCCAGCTTAGACAAAGCCTTAATTAGCCAATAATGCTGGAAATTTGTGCTACTATGGAAGTTTTCTTTATTCAATAAGCAGTTCCTCAAATAGTACTGCACTGAAAACAACAACCAGTTTGACAAGAAACCAAGGAATGTGGCTTTAGGTCAGTATATATTAACTAAAAATTCAATCAGTTAGCTGAAGGTAAAAGTTTATCACTCTATCTCATGAGACATTTGGTACACTACGCGAATGAGAACATGTTTCTTTTTAAAGATTAGATATCTATATTTGGGGATCTCATTCCTTAGGGAGAAACTTGATTACGTGACCCGTTTTTATAGATCCAGAGAAATACAGTTTCCATGAGAGACACAAGAAATTTTAAGCCCCTGTTCTGCAGATAGATGAACTGCCTGTGCACACGGGGCTACGAAATTCAAGTTCAAGGCATTTGGACTCAGTTCTCAGTAAGGTATTGAAATAAGCTTCTACACTCAACCTTAGGTATAGCCATCAACTGAGACAAAATCCCTTCAGTGCTTTCTTCTATTGCTTGAATTAATAGTGTTTGTTACCCCTTATTTACTTAATGTGTGAAATGATGCTGCAGAAAAGAATGCTAAACCTTAGACAGAGAAGTGCAATTTATTTTATAATTTTAAATATGTAAGATGATACAAAAGTAAATTTGTCTGTTTGTTTGTTTTCCTCAATATTCCCTTGACTGGCCTCAGCTTCTTGGCATTCTTTTGTATATAAGGAAAAGAGGAGCAGAAGTATAGGAACATTATTTCCAAAAGCATAACTATTCTGAATTATCAACTATACTGCAGCAGAGAATGTAAAACAGCACATAGCTCACTGAGCTGGTAATATCTACACTGGGAGAGTGGAAATCTGAACTTGATGGTTCTGGCCAGTTCTGTAGGATAATAGTCTATATAAACTGCCAGCAATGATTTTTACTCTCTTCAGCTAAGACAGAAAAGGGCCAGCGAGGCAAAACAAGAATCAGAAAAGTCTGAAGAGAAAGCCTCTCTGCAAGGATGAAGTCAACCCAATGAGACTCTGGGCATTGATAAGGAGACTCAGGAAGGGTCAAGGTTTAAACTTTTTCATACTAAAAAAATGAAAGATGAATCAGATAGAAGCATAAGGTCATACACTCATATACACAAAGTGTTTATGTGTATGAGTGTTATTTTGGCACAGTAAATAGGCAAGAGAGGATAGCAGCAATACATCTGCTCTTATTTGGAGTTCCCTTTGGGCTGTCAGAGCAGAACAAAGAAACATTGGCATAAATGAAAATGAGGTCAAAGTGTGTAAGGGACATATAGGCATGCCAGAATGATCAGCTTAAGGCTGACAAGAATAATTGAGGTGTGTCCAAAGGGGTACTTTTAAACACTTACTCTGTCTTATTTGTGTGCCATGCTCTTTAATTCTGGAGGTGTTTGAACAGTTTAATAAATTTTCCTTGACAAAAGCAATCAAACTCTCATATTGTGCGTCATCTACAATTTTCCTGTGGTTAAAAATCCCCACGTGCAAGCTGACACATGTCATGATCATCTTCAATCCAGGACTAGTTTGGTGAAACCCAACCTTTGTGTTGACATCCAGGACAGTCATGGGAAATCAATCTCATGGGAAATCAATCCCAGGTATTCTTTGAACTACAAAAATTATCCTGCACTGGAGGAAAAAACCTTTTGCTGTGCCAGACTTTCATTACTTTGCAATAGCTACATACTGCTAAGTGCTACAAATAGTATGTACACTCAGTTTCAGAACCCAGTGAGTTGTGCTATGGTTAAGTTCTCCCTACAACAGAAAAGGCTATGGAAATGAGTGAGACCAGCATTTTTCTGCCAGTCCTAGCACCTTATGGAAGTTGGAATTCAGCTGTCTGGAAATCAGATAGAAAACAGATATTAGTTTCTTCCTTTGGGTAGCAGCTGCTGCTACCCAAAGGTAGGAAGGTTCTTTTTTTTCTTTGGAACAGACATGAAGAAAAGATCTTGTTCCATTCTACATCACTTCAAAATTTCAGAGGGTATCTCATGAACTCTACTTACACACTTTACCCCCGAAAGAACTCCCGGTAGAAACTGTCCTCATGTTTGCAACTACAGACTAAGCAGTAGGTGAAGAGGTGACAGTGATCCTTGTGGAGATTTGATGTGGTTTTAGTAATGTTAAGTTGGCTGATCCATTCCAGGTCCAGTCATGGGGGTTTGACTTGCCTGTTTGCCTTAAACAGCACATGTTTGTATTACCAAATGTGCTCGTATCCAGTACATAAAGAACTACCTGACATGTCAACCAAGACGGGATTAACTGTTATGGCCTTTTAAATTAAGAAAACATATGAGTTTATATCTCTTTAAAGAATAAAAGTGGTAAGTGGTAAACAACATGCCTGGGAGTGCAATGGCTTCCCAATGCCCAAATGTGATGGCTCCTGTGGACTCACACGCCTGTCACAAAAGGGTGGCAAATGAGTTGATATCAGTGGAGTGGGTGCAGCCATTTGACTTGTTATCTTCATAGATCAGAACTTTGTGAATTAAATGAGCAGTTAGTAAAGCCTGAAGAAGGAAGAGGGGGGAAACCAGGCCCTTGGATGGTTGATGTGGTTTAATCAGAGCTGGAAATGAAAAATTGCTTCTTTGCCTTTTTCCTTTGGTGTTCTCTTATACTGCCCTTTTTTCCATCCTACACAGAAGCACCATCTCAAGTCAACTTGTTGTTAGCAAGCTGAATGCCATCTATTTACAATTCCCCCACTAAATGAGACACGTTGGAACAGTAGTCATGTTCCTCAAGGACCTGTTCCCCTAACATAGACATAACCCCAAACCCTGAGATGCTAAATTAATACTCTTTCTGTTTTGCACATCAAAACAGTTGAAGCTGACTATGAAACACTTATCCTACTGATCTAGAGCAGCTGAGTTCAGAGAACACTCTCTAGTCTCACCAAGTCAAACTAAAGAGGAAAATCACCCCAGGTGTTCCTGCCCAGTCTGTCACCACAGCTCTTGGTTTCGGGAAAGACACAGCTCTAGAGACTCAAAGAACACACTTATGAGTGTGATGAGGTCTTGGCACATGTTGCCAAGAGAAGCTGTGACTGCCCCATCCCTGGAAGTGTTCAAGGCCAGGCTGGAAAGGGCTTGGAGGAACTGGATAGTGGAAGGTGTCCCTGGCCGTGACAGGGGGTTTGGAATGAGATGATCTTTGAAGTCACTTCCAATCCAAACCTTTCTATGATTCTATGATTCTAGGAACACAGCTAAGACTAATTGCAGAATAATCCATATTATCTCCATGTCCCCTTTCCTTTCAGCTATTTTTTTGCAAGTAGGAAGATACTTGGTCACGAAAGAAACCATGTGTATGTCTGAGAACACTCTACTGGGTCCTATGAATGTATCACTGAGACAGAAAAACACTTGATTTAAGAATGTTATGTAATTTACATAGAAAAGATTAGTTCTTGTGGTACAACACAAACCCTCTGTATTAAGAATACATTTCCAAATTTAAAAGAAACTAACTATGCCTCCTATATTCTATAATTACAGTATGGCTGTATTGATCTTCTAGTTAGCCTTTATTTTTTATTAAGTCTTGCTGCCCATTAACTAGAAATATTGCCCCTTTTAATCTCCTTGTATGCCAATCAAATTCTTTACTAAAATATAGACCTTCATAATCTTATTTTTTCTCACTATTATTTGCTTTGACACCCCTTGAGAGAACTCAGGAAAGATGTTACTGTTACAAAGTTCCTTCCAGCTTTTCATCACAGTGGAATTCCCAGAGAATCTGCAATGTCGTTTTCCATGTATCTAAACTCCTAAAGAAAATTCAAGATATCTTGCCTAACTGCAGATTTCTTAATGTGAAGGATCTGATCCAATGTAGCCTTTTACATTTTCCTTGGATAAAATGAATTTCTTGTAGAGAATGTTTTATCCTACTTTTCAGAGACATCTGCAAAGTGATGTACAGCCCTCTCACAGTTGTCCATCTCTCTTTATCTGCTGCATAGGAAGCTTAAACAACCTTTTAGATTGGAGACTTAATATGAGAAGATTAATTTAGGTCAGATGAATTCTACCTACTGTTGAACTACTACGTAGTTGTATTTCAGTGGAGTAATTATGAATCAGGCGAAAACCAGAACAAAGGAATGAGATCCAATTTCTGCAACTATTTATTTATTTATTTATTTATTATTTATTTATTTATTTAGATAGATAGATAGATAAATAGATAGATAGATAGATAGTATAAAATATCCCCTTTTTAATTCTAGAAGAGTCAAATTAAGGAATTCTCTTGTAGGCACATGTTAGGAACACACTCCTAACTTTTGCTCAGCCTGAAATTCAAGAATTTGAAGAACACAAAAAAAAGGAAGCCTGGCATTTAAGCAAACTGACATCTGTTTCATTAACAGACAACCTGGATAACTTGGTTTTGTGAGTAAGAAGGTTTGATTTGTCGTAACTCTGCAAACGGAAGGAACTGTTTAATCAGCTTCAGCAGAGCACAATCCCTGAGCTTTGATACTTTCCCCTCACAGCACTTAGCAATGCAAACAGTATTATGGATACCCAGAAGCATTGCAGCAGATTCACAATAGCAACCTGTCATAGTCTGCCCAGGTGAAATTGTTCCTGAGAAAACAACAAAAAAGAAGGAAATTACCAAGAGAAAATGAATGTCATTTGGGAAATTCATATTAATTGCCTACAGTCATAGTCAATGTGAACCTACTCAGCAAGGAATATTTAACATCAAGGTTTGAGTAGTCCCCAGAAAATCAACCTCTGTTTTAAGTCAGCTGCACACTTGAACAACTGGCAGAAGAGGATTTTCAGTAAGCCAGTTACTCCATTGATCTGGAAATGACAAGATTTAGGGCACACATTTGTGCAGAACAGAGGTGGGGACAGCTTGAACAGTTAGCAGGGTATGGAAATTTTCAGGAACGTAAACCTGAGGTTCCCATCATGGGCCATATGTGTGCCCCCAAGAGGCACCACCAAATAGGTTATCATGGGTGACTAAAGCTGTTTCAGACTGGCAGTGAGCAAGTCAGAAACATGGAGAGCACAAAGTGTTGACAAATGCAGGAATTATTCAAGCAGATAAAGTTTAAAACAAACAAACAAAAAAACTCAAAGCAAAACAAAAGAAAAAAACCACGAAAGCAGAAGCTCTCATTCATCCTCTGTGAACATCCCTAGACTGCAAGAGAATCAAGATAATCCATCCCTCCTCAAGATAGTTGGGGGAAAGAAGGGGGAAGGAAAAGAGGCAGAATGACAAAAATCATCCATATTAATCCCTGAGATCTCTATGATTGTCATGGTGGTCTGGTTCCTTCAGGACACATGATAATATAGTTCTGTTTATCATCCTTTATCGGTATGGAAACCACTGTCTTCCACAATGTTAGTGCTGATGAAGGTCTCATTTTCCTTTCTCATAGGCTTCACACAATATATAAACCACTATATGGGACCTTTTTTTTTCACCACACCTCTTTCTCCCACCTTGATTTAGCACCCATACCCCTCCCCTTGTGCATTTTTTCTGTATGTCTCTGAGAAGAATCTGTATCTGTGTTCTCTGCAGTCCCTGCTGGAATATAAATTACATATCCCTTGCTGATCTTCTCTTTTCCAAGCTGAACAAATGCAGCTCCCTCACCATCTTTTCTTATGTCATTAACTCCTGCCCCCAGACATCTTCATGGAATATTTGGCAGCATTTAGGTTCATATTTGTGTTCTTACCCTTTACATGTGCTCTGCTTTTCTTCTGGGCTTAGTGTGCAAATTCAAAAGACGAAAACTGCAGTTCATTTTAACATTAGGAAAAATCTATAATTCTAAATCCAAATTAGCTACTTGAGAAGTGAAAAGTACCGCAAATGGAGTTAGCATATAGCTCACAAAAACACCAAATAAATTATTGATGCTTTCTCCAGACTCTTCTTTCCAGGCTCTGTTTGTTGTGCCAGCAGGATCTTCTATGAGGAACCCAGATACCTGCAAGATTCCCAGGTGCTGTTGGAATCAATGCAGAATCAACAGCAATTGCTGAGATTTTGCTGGGTGTTTAAGAAATCAGTCATCTGGAAGAGTTGTAACACCAAATGAATTCCTCTTGACATATCAAAGCTCATGGAGATTTATCTCACTGAAACAATAAACTATTTCTCAGCAGAGCCATTGCTTCCTAAAATGTCACATTGCAGCTGAATGACACAAGGTTGTGCAACTACTAAAGTGCAGAAGAAAGTGTCAAGAAGCTCAGAAGAAAATAGGATATTTATCAGTCCTTCCAGGACTGGCACAGAAATGGGTACAAACAGTGATTAGTAAAATGGTGAAAGTGTTTCATTCCACCTGTAAATAATTATAAAATAGTTGGTGTGACTATTTAATATGAGGGTGAGATGATTTATTTCTTTGTTTACAGATTCTTACATAACCTTGTTTAAAAGCTTTAATTAATTACTCAGGATTTTTTTTTTAAGTAGCAAAGTTACTTCTGTCTTTACCAAAACAAAAACAAACAAACAAACAAAAACAAAAAACAAACAAAAATAAAACAAGCAAACAATCAAACAAACAAAAACTTAAGTAGAAAGAAAAATCTTCATTCAGAAGTCCAAATTTTGAGTGTTTAGAAGAAAGTAAGATCTTTTATTTCAGTGATTTGTAAGACAGACATCTGTGCCCAATATCTCTGCAATCAAGGGAGCAGTGCAAGCATTTCCAGAATGTAATGGTCTTTAGTTATCCAAGTGGGTTAAATCCTGCTCCTGCTGTCTTTTTCAGTCCAATCACTACAGGACATCTATATGATTATCTTAGATCAGACATCAGACTTTAACATATGAAGATTTTGTTGAAAAATTGCCTCACCATTCATACCTGAATATGGTTATGTTATTCTTTGATATAAAAAAAGAAAAATACCAGTTTTGCATAACTCTGATCAATAATAAGCCCTTGTTCTTTTATAAATTGAGTGAAAACTAATTTCTTCTATGAAGAAACATTTTCAATGCATCTGTAGCTTATTTAGATTAATGCAATTTTGGGCTGCGTGTGCAGATCCGGCGAATACAAAGAAGCTACTGAATGGTGAGACAATGGCAACTGCTTGAGATTACAAAAAATTAATAGAGAAAGAGCCCACCTTTGTCTATAATTTAATTCCCAGATATACTGTTATATAGCAACATTAGGGCATAATGAATGTGCTCTGTTATTTGCTGCACGGTGGGCTTGGAGCCAGGGCGTCATTCTGCCCGAGAGACAAAAGACGCTCTGTCTCTGCAGAGATCCCTGAATCTTCCCAACACATTTCCTCATGCATTTTGTGAACTGTCTTTCCCCTCCCCTCTCCCTCTGTTATGTGAGCTGTGAACTGCAGTGAAAATCTGTCTGTGGCAGACACTTTCGGTACTTGGTCAGCTGTCAGACAAGCACGAGGTGAAAGACTTCAAATATGGCATTGTGCTCACAAACACACACACACACACACACATACAGAGAGAAACAGCATCACTGGCTACTGCTCATGTCCAAGCATGAAAACAACAACAAAACACCAAAAAAAACCCAACGCCCCCCACCCAAAAAAAAAAACCACCACAAGGGAGAAAGTGCTTCTATATAAGTCTGAGATCTTGCAAACAAAGAAGGAATATTTTACAGTTTTCACAGGATCACAGAATCATAGAATGGGTCAAGTTGAAAAGGACCACAATGGGTCATCTGGTCCAACCTACCTGCTCAAGCAGGGTCATCCCAGAGCACATTTTTTTGTTTGTTTTATTAAAATCAAACACATAAGACCTAAACTGCAAGAGCATCTTCATTCTGTAATCAGAACTCATCCGTGACAGTATTTTCTGGAGGAGATTTTCACTTTGAAAGTTGTTTCCGTGAATCATTGAATATAGAATGGTTTGGGTTGGAAGGGACCTTAAAGCTTATTAGTTCCAAGCCTTTGCCATGGCCAAAGACACCTTCCACTAGACCAGGTTGCCCCAAGACCCATCCAGCCTTGTTCATGCTCTCAGGATGGTGTAATCACACCACATAAGTCTAAGGTTCATTGCATTGAAGTCAGTGTTTATCCAACGTGCTCCAAGTGAAATATCCTCTCTGGATCCTGTGCCATAGCAAAAGACTGTTGTCTCCTCCTACAGCATCAGCTAAATTCTGCCTATAAACACAATTCATTATTCAGGGAAAGCAAAGGAAGCATTCCAGCTGGATCCAGTTTGAGATCAGGTCCTGAAAAGCCTTCTTTGTTCAAGATCTCACCAAACTGTGCACCTGGGCTGGAGTACTCAAATGACACAAGAAACATCTTGATTTATTTTTGGTTCTGAGAGGGATATTTTAGATCCACTAGGCTGCAGATGTCTTTTAGTGTAACTTTTAAATCTAAACAAACCACGTGGCCCACATGAGTATCTCTAATATTCAAAGGTATTCCTAAAGTCTCTGGATGCCTGTAGATAACTCAGTTTTACTGCCAGAGTTTACAAGAGTCAGGACATCCTGGTCAAGCACAGACACCTACAGTTAGGTGTGTGAACTTGAATCTTGTCATAAGCTCATTCCTAGTCACTGGAGAAATATAGGCACCCAAAGTGGATGGTTCACCCTTTTCTAAGGTCGGATAAAGACATGTCAAGTATAAATTTGACAGAAGTGTCTGAAATTTCTCTTCATTGAGTCCTCAGCTGGACTAAATGGCTACCCTTTAGAGAGCTGAGTGTCCATTTCTCTCCCTGAGCTATTTTTGGCTGCCTAAAATGCCCTGACATACCTGAGACATCCCCCCAGGCTGTCAGACATGACAAAACATCAATGGGAAGCTCAAACTTCCTGAAGCAGTAGCTAATATTAAGGCATAACATTTTACAGAATCTCAAGATGGTCCCAGGCTCTGAAGCTGAGTAAATTAAATTATCGTTTGAAGGAAAGTGGCTGAATCAGAGAGAGGACTCTACTCATCTGCCCAGACTTTGGGATTTAGCATCCTGTATCCCAACAAAGAGGAAGTCAGGCAAAAACACCAGAACAGGTTGTTACTGGACATACTCAAACACAGAAAGGAAGCAGCTGACAGATAATTTCTGGTAAATCCTCAGAGTTTGGAAGCATAGCTAGGGCCAGGCAAGTTGACTCATTATGTGTGAAGCAATAAGGATGTGATTCATTTGCCTAAATATAGACATTTAGTGCTATTTTAAGTGCTGCAGGATGTCCTACCTAGGCTCCATCTGACACTCCAGAAGGGGAGTCTCTGACAAGGGCTGTGTGATACCTGTTAGTCCCGTGCATATGTCTCAAATATGCTGCAGCAAAATTGGCATCAGACGTCCCTGTTTCAGCAACAAAATCCTCCCCTACATGTCTGCACTTCCAACTTCCCTGAGCATTTGGAAAACCCACCTTGCAAGTTGTCACCCAAATATCACAGAGCAGCAAGTGTCAGCCAGTGATGGCACAGAGCAGCACAGTGCAGTCTGGTGTGTGATCCAAGGCACATAACCCTCATTCCCAGGCAGTGCACATGGCTCTGGGAATGGAGACATTTGTTCCTTCCTTTCCAGCCAGCTGGGAGTTGGTCTCTTAACCCAAGCAACAAGCAACAGGACAAAACCACATGGTCTCAACATGTGCCAGGGGAGGTTTATATTGGATATTAGGAAAAAACTTCTTCAGTGAAAGGGTGGTCAGGCATTGGAACTGGCTTTTGTAGGGATTTAAAAGATGTGTAGATGTGTCACCTGGGGACATGGTTTAGTGGTGGGCTTGGCAGTGCTGGGATAATGGTTGGACTCGATGATCTTTATCATCAGGTCTTTTTCAACCTTAACAAATCTGTGATTCTATAATTTTGGCAAATAATCTAAGCTTGTTCAGCTTTCCCTGCACTTAATATTGATGGCATACCCAGAGAAGATGCTCAGACCCTTCTGGTGGATGAACAGCACATGGGTTAAGATCTGCATCATAAACATTTCTCTAATGACATTTGTTTTAATAGCAGAAGAAAGGAAGGGCTGGCCTTGTGTACAGAAGTTGAGTTCCGTTTTTGACTGAGCCACAACCTTCCTGCATTTGACAAGCAGGTCTTTTCGTCTTGTATCCTCTTATTTCATCCTCCAATTAACACTACTTCCCATTTTCTGAGATAACTAAGGTGGACACATTCATTGATGGTTATCAAATATGTCCAGAAATATCTTTACCACTGAAACTTTTAAAATCCTTGGGGATTCTCACCACAGGGATAATAATCCGAGTTTCCTCCCGACAGTCCTGAACTTTTTCACTTACCTTCCACTCCTCTTGTCCTTCTTATTTCCTTTCTGATGAGCACCAAAAAGCCCCTGTTAAGCTCCACAAAGTTAGCCTTCATCTAAAAACAGAGTTCACTTTCTTTTCCACAGCTTAGCTGTTGGTATTCTCTTCCATTTGCTCTGACTCTGACTGATTTCTACCTTTTTTTGGTCTATCTTCACAAGTGTGTCATACCCCAACCCTCTGAGAAACCAGAGGAAATTGCACACAAACCAGAGAGAAGCTACAGAGTTTCTCCAGGAAAAGAAGAACAGAAAAGACTAACTTTCCAGGGATGTGCATCAGCTCTGAATAGGCTATTCCCTTCCTTCAACGAATTCCCTCACCTTCTGTTACACATGTTTAGCCTAATAAGGTAAACTTTTACTATCCCTTTCATTAGTTAGTTAAATAAAAATAATGGAAATAAAAAGGTAGAATTAAGAATATACAAAACTTTAATATGGCCATTCAAGAATCATAAAATAAACAGGTACTTCTAGGTCACCACATGATTTTGTTTTGATGTCAAGTTCAGGATGAAATGAAACATGAAAGGTGCCTGTTAATTTCTGAAGTCTGTGAAAGGACTCTTTCTCAAATACAGATGCTTTTGGTTATGTAAATTAATTCCATTTCAGGTACATAAATGACTTGTAGAATGTGGTCTTAATGATCTTCACAGTATTCCTTTCTCCAGAAATTTTTATCATCTTTCTTGGTGAATCTTGTTTTTAAGTGAATTCAAAGGGGATGTGACTACATAGACTACTAATGCAGGAGATAGCCACAGCTATAATGTTGTGTAAACTGCATACACGTAGTTCTTAAAAATAATCAAAATGCACAACTTGGTAGAATTATCTATATTTGTATCTTCTACTGTTTTGACACAGCAGTTCTTCAGATGTGTAGGTTGACAGATAAAGTTTCTTGTATTGTGTATGTCTATTAACATAAAACACCTGACAAAAAAAGATTCAACTTTTATTTTCTTTATACACATAGGGTTTAGTGTGATGATGGAGACAACACTACTTCCGAAGCCATTAGGGATCATGGCCTGGTACTTGATAGCAGGATATGTTTTAAACTATGGAAGAAATGGAAATTACTCCTAAATATTTTGGGGTTTCCCAATAAAACTGGAAATAAATAATTATTAAGCTTTCTGACTCTGGAAAATTTGTGCTTGAACATTTCCTGTGCATGGTATTAAACCAAGGCCTTTTTGTGCGAGCCAGTTCAAAAGAATTTGGGTTTTTTTCCTTTCTGTGGCAGGTCACAAGTTGTAATCCTGCACTACCATGAAAGAGGACCTAAGTGCGTTCATAGACATGTTAAAAAGGTTCACAGGGGCTCTTCTGGTTTTTGGAGGCCTTTCTTTCTCCTATATATTCATGAAGGATATACTAAAGAGTACACAAGATATTGGGATTCATGTTTGATTGGACATCCTGGCTTTGGCCATAAGAGATGTGACATTTCAGCTCTCAGGTCCTTTCACGTGATAACACGTGCACCAAAACAGACAGTGAAATAATGACTGAATGTCCTACCAAATTGTCCTGTGTCAGCCTCACAGACTTGAAGATTTGTTCTGATGTGCAGTGCCTGGGGAACTACAGATGTTGGAACAAAATGAATTTGCACTGTGAACACAACTCTCCTTGACCAGAGGATTTCAGTCTCTATTCTGAGTCACTGAGAGATAAATAAACACATACAGAGACATGGAAAAAAGGGAAATATATTTTGGCAAAAAAATTTTCCTTAACGGAGTAAATTTTTAAATCCAATTCTACTTTCTTTATAAAGTACACTGATAGTCTTAAACACACTGCTGTTTCTGTAAAGGACTCTTGCTTTAGACAACCTCAGAGTCTGATCAGGCTAAAAACCAGGCTGTTCCTTAAAAATCCCATTGGGAAGAAGAGAAACGAATGCTCCACTAGTCCAGTGTGGAAACCAATGATGAAACTGAATTTTGGAACTTTGCCATGGACGTACTCTTTCCTTCAATGATCCATGTGCAACAAAGGGTATGAAATTTATATAAGTTATTTATAAAAACCCACAGAATGCTTGTGCTCTATCATTTTTTTTCCAGGCACAAAATGCTTATCACAAACGTTCCCTTCGATGACATCTAACATTTTCTTCCTGACCTTTTAAAATCAGCATTGATAACAGAAGGCATGCTGGGAATTAACTCTACCAAAGATAAGGCCTTATAGGAAAGCTTGCTATGGAATAAGGATGTTGTTATACAACCTTGCTATACTGCTAAAATAGTGGCAAACAACATCTCACCCTAAACACAAAAACACTTCTTTCAGATAAATTATGCAAATTTAATTTCATTTTTAGCTACATTTCTCTTGTGACTGCCTGGTCAAGTAGATCCTTGAAACAGAATCCTTCTAAATAAACACACTGTTGCTAAATGCATTTGCCATGGCAGAAGTCTGAAATTACAAAAAATTAATCTTCAAGGTCATGCTTGCTTGGAGTTACTGGCTGTGGGAAGAGCTACAGAAGGGCCTGGGTTTTGTGCCCTCAGTAGAAGTTGGGGATGATGGAGAGGGAAGAAAGAGCCATTAACTTCTGAAAGAACCAGCATCATCTTTAAGATGGAAGCACTGTGCTCCAGTGGTTGACTTTGCAATCAGTCTGTTCCTAGTGACACACAGTGGAGGCTCCAGGCTGCTGTTTTCCAAAGGTTTTGCTTAATGTCACAACGTTTCCACCAGTTTACTTGTAAAATTAAAGCCCCTGGGAAACATAAAAGCGAGGTAGAAATAAAAACCAAGGCATTATGTTTCTCTTGGGATTATTAATATAGTTTGGAATCTCTGTAATGGACTCAAAGTACTTACCAAGCATGTTATCTGAGGTTTCACTGTTCACAAAGGAATTACCTCCCTGAGATAAATGCAGATACATTGGAAAGAGCACATTTTTGTTCAGGCTAGTAAAAAAATTGTATGCTCGAATAAATGAGAAAATTTTCATCATATGGAACATGAGAAGAGAATGTGGCTGATTATACCTCAAATACCAGTGGGAAAACTGCCAAGAAGGCCTTTAAGAACAATACATTTATTGACTGTTCCATTTGTGTAACAGTCATGAAACTCCAGATGAGCATTTGGGTTTTCAGTTTGCAGTGGACAGAAAATGAGACAACTCTCCCCATTTATAATGCAGGGCTGATGAACAGAAAAGGATTGTGTGGTTTTGAAGATGAAATATCTCTCTCAAATGTTTTGACATCTCTAATTCAGGTGTCTGCTTTATTCGGTGAACAGCGATGTCACCCAAGGTTGGCATCTAAGTAAGATGAACCTGAAGGTTACCCACCACTGAAAGACTAAACTTGAGAAAAAACTTCTTTACAGTGAGGATGATCAAGCACTGGAACAGTTTACCTGGAGAGATTGTGGAGTCTCCATCTTTGGAGATGTTCAAAACCCAGGCTGTCCTAAGTGACAGTGTTTTGAGCAGGAAGACTAAATTAGGTAATGATCCCATTCCTGTGGAAGGCTGGACCAGGTGATTTTTCGAGGTCCCTTCCAACCTGAGATGTTCTATGATTCTGGGAAAATAAATTATAGGAACAATTTTTGAAGAGTCATGACAGAACCTCAATTCACAGAAATGTTATTACTGGGCAGGATGTTGTTCTGAATCATTCACTTGGGTTTACAAACAGCTCTTACACTTGAATGGGGAGTTGATTCACAAGGTTTCAGTGTATATTAGGCAGAGAGATGAATGACAAACATAATAGGATATAGTCTTTACCTCATTGTTCACTGATCACCTGCATATAATCTTTTCATTAGTAATGGTTATAACAATTATGCTACTAACACTTGTTTTCTCATATAACAATTAGAGCTTCCCATTGTAATTAATTCAACTGTCATATCTGTCAACAAGTAAAATAATACAAATCTCATTTTGTGCCTTTCCAATGTAACCAATATTAAAATCACACAAGCTTAGAATAGTTGTGCAGGATCTCTGAAGCCCATCTGGTCCATGTTCAACCTCGTGTCTGTGTTGTAAAAGAGTCAGTCTCTGCCTTTCCCCTTTCAAACATAGTGGCTGTTTGCTGGCCTTACTCCTGTTTGTTAAAGTCTTTCCTGCACTGGGGACTCCAAAACTCAACACAGTAGTCCCGACACAGTTTCTAAGTTGCTGAAAAAGTGGGTACAATCACTATTTTCAGTACTCGCACTACTTGGTGACTAAAGCAGTGCCCTCACGGTTGCAAGGGAGCACTGATGACTCATATGCAACTTGTCCTGGAGTCATAGAATCATTTACGTTGGAAAAGACCTCTAAGATCATCCTACTCATGGCAGGAGGTTTGGAACTGGATGATCTTGAAGATCCCTCACAAGCTAAACCATCTTATGACCCACAAGTCCAATCCCTCAGTGTTTTTACTACAGCTGCTCCCTAGACACCTGGTCTCTCCCCATTATTTTCAGATCTTTTCCATCAAATCACTTCTTCAGGTTTTTGAGATTCATCTGAATGACAGCCTTGTTATCCAGCATAGAAACTGCTCCCTGCAATTTGGTGTCAACCCCAAACTTGCTGATAGAGTGTTTCTTTCTCTGTAATTACAAATCAACAAATCACACCTTTACCATTTCATCTGACAGATGTTTTCAGGTTTCCCAGGTACTGAAAAGCAAAGGCCTGTTCTGAAATCTTCACAAGGGACTGGGGTAGGAGTTGTGTGACTACAAAGAGGGAAGACCTGAATTTAAATAGAAAAATAACAATATTTGATATAAAAGCAAGCAATGACAACTGATCTGGTTAGCAATTACTTGTGACTGAATGTGGACAGTCAATGTGCACACAAATCCCTTCTGACCTGGTAATATCTCCACCCATGGCAATGTTTCTCACCACATGTACCCAGAAATGCCAAAACAAATATGTGTTTTAATGTTAGTGCACACAGTAATCTTTTAATCTTTATCCAATATTGGGTGAAAGTATAAACTACAGAAATATCCTTGTCTCCTTTTTTGACTTTTACACTATAGGATGGATGTAAAGAAGCCACAGCTTGAACAGGAACTTGGCCCAAGACTTTTTAAATCCCCATGGAAAAATCAACAGGCAAGATTCCATCTTGGTTAGAACAATGTCAGTCTGGAGACAGCTCAGTAGCCACCTGAGGTTATTGGCATTGCTGGAGATTAGGATCAAGTGCTGCTACAACTGGACATGTCAATCATTAGCAGAGAGCTTTGTACCACGTTCCCTCTGACTGCAAATTTCACATATAAGGAGTAATACACCCAAAACTCATTTCAGAGTATTCCATCTCTTCCAGTACAAGAAGAGGAAATTAAAATGGAACAAAAGCAAACAACCTCGTTTTTGGGTGAATTTGCACTTGAAAAATACATTGTTCTCTCTGGTCAGTACTTGAATTTTGTAATACCTGTGACGTTGAGTCACCTTGTCCTATCAGGAAGCAGAGGAACTATAAATCACCCTCCAGGGAAGAAGTCTGGTCACTGCCACAACTACCTGAAGAAATACAGAAGAAATTTCTGATCTTCTTGGAAACAAAAGGTAGGATTTACATTGATTTGTTGGCTTTGAGTACTGTAATTTTTTTCATGTATTAAAGTACAACTTATTGTGAGAAGGCTTCTTGAACAACTTAGGGCAGCCTCAGAAAGAGGATTTTATTTAGCGAAAAATAAGGATTACATAGGCAACCTTGTAACAAAGCTGGGAAAAAAAAGGGGAGAAAATTGATGAACAATCAGAAATGACAGATGAAAAGACACCTGTGTGCAAGAAAGAGCATCTTAGCAGAGAGAAAGGGACAGAGAGACAGTCAAACATATTGAATGGGATATACATTGAGCTCGGTATATTTTATTGGTATATGTTACTATCATCACCTATTTTCAGAGTGATGAAATTACCACCCTGTTTAATTTACTCCTCTTGTGCAAGGTGGCTGCTAAGTAAGACTTTGTGCAATAATGCTGTACAAGTGGAATGCCAGAGACTATATTCCAGGTCTTCTTCAAGAATAATAAAAAAATAATAGGGATGTTCTTTTGTAATGGATATTCAATTCAATGAATAATTTAGGATACACTTTTTTTTTTTTTTAGAAGGAGAGATGGAAAAACATATTCACACAAGTTTGCCAAATTGATACAAACTAGGGATGCTAAAGCACCATCTTTCAGTGGCAGATACTGGTATACAGATGGATTTGCAGGAAAGTCAGTAAGACTTGGCACATGTCCTGATTTATGTTTGATTGAGGGGGAACAGGGGAGGGGGAGAGAGAGACTGATTTTAGGACCAATGCCTAGAAATTAATGCAGAGCAATTAAATTTACATCTCATAAACTGTAAGCATTTGGTTGAAATCAGTGGGATTGCCAAAAGTATGTTAATATCTTGGAGTGGGAAACCCACTGGGTCTTAAAAAGCATTCCAATGGCATTTTGAAACTTGTATCATGTATTAAATTACCAATTATATTTAATTGTAAGTTAATTCATAGAAAATATTACAGTGAATGAATACTTTGCCTATGTCTCTAAGTTAGCTTTACTAAATAGAAAGCTTCAGAATTTCAGCGGAGTTATTTTTCCTTTAAAATGTGTTTTACATGCAAAAAGGATTGTTTGTATTTGCATATCATCATATTTTGCACTCAAAGGACATATTTTTGCTTGTAACTTGAGTACAGCTAAAAATAACCCTCAACTCTACTTAATTTCTAGCTAAAAATTAGGTGAAAAGAATCTTTTTTTCATGATATTGGGAGTATAATCTTTTGTTGCTAAACACCTAGATCAGATACATTGCAAAGTTTTGGAATGGCTCTGGGAAATAAGTGTTCGAAAATTTAATAAGAAAAAAATTCTGTTATCATAAAGCATTTAAAGGAGGCACAGGTGATGGCAGAGCTCAAAGCAAGTGACATAAAGCAGTACCAAGAACAGGAAATCAATTACTTTTACTGTTAAATATCAGTATGTTTTCCCCTGGATCAACCAGATTTTTTTCTCAAGTACAGGTGTTTGGAATAAGTCACTTTATTTTGAAGGCTGTGAGAGATTAATTGGACAGATGTGACCAGTCTGTCCAGTTTTTTAGCCTCTGAGCTGCAGCTGCCCGTAGTCACAGTCCACTTCAAAGGGCTTTGCTGTTTAGCAGAGCTGGAGCAGCATCTCTGCCTACAGGTTGGGAACTGTGGGTCTCTTCCAGTGCCAGGTAATGAAGCTGGTGAGGAGCAGGGACCTTGCTGTATCAGTTGGAAAAGGGTAGTTTTTCTTTTCCACATGTTCTCCACAAATACAAATAGTGTTCTCCAGAGCACCTTGTGTTTTATATAAACTGGTTGCCTCAAGGGAAATGTTCCTTTGCTGAACATGAAAAGATCAGCAAACCCTATTGGCCTTCCCCCAAGAATAACTTAAAACCAAAACCAGCAGCCCCTCAAGACCAAATAAGTTAAGCTAATAATATATCTCTGTGGTAACATGCCCATAAATTCCCTTGGGTGGGAGGCTGGGAAAAATGCCAAAATGAGTAAATTCCACTCTAGTCACCTGCTTGCCTGTCCAACGTAACAGAAACAAGCTGCATGTAATTCGTATGACTAATTGTAGATACCTGAACTTTGCAGTGACCTCCTGGGTCACTGGAGTGGGGTGATGTGGTGCTTTGAGCCTCTAAAGTAAATGGAGACTTAGAGTCCAGATTCTGGTGGATGCTTCTTCAGTTAGAATCATATACATGTAGAATATCCTGAGTTGAAAGGGACCCACAAGGGTCATCAAAGTCCAGCTCCTGGACCTGCAGAGCACATCCCCAAGAATCACACAGTTAGAGAAGGCTCTGGTTTCTGTTGACATTCCACACTACCTGTAATATAATCAAGAGTTGTCTTAGACAAAAACAAATAAAGCTTTCTGAAACGGGTCTTTCCCTGGTCCATTTTTGGCCCAGCCAGTTCTGCCCCAGCTCACATGCAAGGCTTCACAATGCTGCTCATTGACTTTTAGGGTTTGAATCCTGACTCCTGGGTCTGCACAAGGATCAGTGTCTAATTCCCATTTCAAACTATGCACTCCAGTCAAAGTAGGCAAATAGGAGTAGGGAAATTTTCAGGCTAACCTAGACATAGAAACAAGCTAAAAGTAGCATCCTATCCCATTCCAGTTTGGCAATGGGCATAAGGCTTCTTACAGAAAGGGAAGCACAAACACCTCTGAATTCAGGTGGAGATATTCAGCCAGGATGACAGTAGGAAGTATGAGATATACAAAGCAATTCATTCATAGAAATTTGGAAGTGTGGGGGAATTAATTTTATTATTTTACTTGTAAAATGGGGGGAGGTGAGGAGGAAACAAAGAAAAAACCATATTACATTGCTACTTGGGCAAAAGTCAGGAAATGCACTGGAAAAAGATGCATTAATTATCAGAGAAATGAAAGCTATATAAAAAATAAATCAAATCCTCATTCTCCCTTTTCAGAGATGATTCTGCCAGTGGTGTTCCTGTGTCTCACGGCTGCACTGCCTCCATCCAGTGCACAGGTAGGATCCACACTTTGTACTCAGAAAATTTGGGTGGGCCCTGAGGCACTTGTGTTCTGACTGAATATGGCTTTTCCTGTACACACCAACCTCATGCATAAAGAGTCTGATTAGATATCTAGGATCTGGAAAACTTTCATCTTTGACATCTGCTTCCATTTGAAGCAGTCAACTGGATGCACACTTGCACAATAAACCATCTAAAGATTCACTGTTACTTATGAATTGGACCAGAGAGAACTATATTTTCCAGAAGTTTCCATACACAGATCCAGGAATCAGGTTCTCCCAAAGATCCAGCCCTCTTCCCATTAGTTTCCCACAGGTTTACAGACAGCACTTACCTAATTCCTTCCTCATCCTACAGACCCTGAGCTATGTGCCTCTCCCTTTGCTCAAACGTCCATCCTCTCATCGTGTCCCTGATTTCCTTAAAACAGCTAAATTAAGATACTGAATGCACACACATAGTGATTCCTCCCAACCCATACTTAGACTGAAGTCTGTAGTTTGCTACTTCTGCTTCAGAATCATTATGATTCTGAAGCCCTGAATCACTGAAGCCCTGATTACTTTTTTTTAAATTATTTTCCCTCTAACTCTTCAATTTCTGCTCTCCAAGCTGCAGTCTAGAAGACTAGTTGAGAATTAATATACAGAAGAGACTGAGTTCTTCACATGACTCTTTTTTAATTAGAGAACACATGAAAAGTTTGAGAAATGCTATCAGTTATGGCAGAATTGTAACAAAATCTATGGCATGAAAGTATAGGCATTCATTTTCTGCTCAGTGGGATGTGCTGGTGAAGTACCACAAGAGGTCTGTGATGATCCTGTGATTAAACAACAGTTTCCCTCAATTTAAAAAAAAAATGATAGACATGGTATAAGATACAGAAGAAGGGAACTACATTATAACAACATTCATGTCTTCAGCTGATTTTTAGATCCTGTTTCCTCACAACCTCATGTAGGAAATTATAATAATAGTAAACAAGCCTGATTTTGTTGCCTAAATTTAAGAGTCTACAGGCACAAGAGGCATTCCAGAATACCTCAGTCCTCCACAGAGGATTGGAAGATACAATACAGGAATCAGTGTTGTTATTGCTAAGCTCCATGCCATGGAATCACTGTCATGCTGCTCCACATGGAAGTTCTCCTAGAGATACTTGGGAGATAAAACAGTAATCACAGAACCTCCTCCATCCCAAGGATCATCTCTTTGATCAATATAATTGATCAATACAATTATTTTGGTATTTTAGTATTTCTTAGAAAGGATACAGGATTTAGTTACATTCAAATAAAACAGAAATATAACATGTTCTTCCCTTTTAGGAGGCTGGAGGTGTCGATGCTCTGTCAACCAGCAGAGCAGATCAGCAAAAGCTGATTGTTGACAGACATAATGCCCTCAGGAGAGGAGTAAAACCAACTGCCAGCAACATGATGAAGATGGTAAGTTGTGTGCTGTAAATCTACTTTTAATGAGTAATGGACTCTATGAGAGGCACAAGACTGTGTGCAGCTTACATTATTTTGTTTAGCTACAAATTCATTCTTCAGACCTTTCTCAAGGCCAGCACCAAGAGAAACATAAAGCTGGACAGATGAAAAAACTTCTGAAAAATTTTGTGTTGTATGAAAAATAATGCCTCTTTCTTTTGGAGGAAAATGAAAAAGAGAAGAAGGATCCATGGCATTATTAATTTCTTTTTGATACATTCTTCATCATTCTCCACAGTTTCTATTCCCTGGATGCATAGTAACTTTTTGCCTACCCATCCCTTCCCCCCAAAAAGGGGGATGAAAAGGATTTTATATTTTACTTTTTCTGCTTTGGAATGTAATCTCCAAATGTTGTTCCCTTATGAGGGGCTATTCATTGGCATGTGTCTGAATGACTGGTATTTTATTCTTTCATTAAGGAATGGTGTCCTCGGGCTGCAGAGAATGCCCAAAAATGGGCCAATCAATGTACTTTAAGTCACAGTCCTCCTAATCTGAGGAGAACAGGTAAGTGAAGCACAATTGTAACTGAATAATGTCACATATGTTGTTGATGTGACCAGTTTTGAATTTGTTTGTTGGGGTTTTTTGAGATACAATTCATATAACATTTAGATTTTTTTGGGACAAAGGAAAATTTCGTGATATAAATCTGTCCAGCAAGCGAGAAAACTTCAATCCCATTCTCATCCCAGTTGCATCAGTTTTACATAGGAATATCCCACTTTCTACAGTAGATGAAAAAATATCATAGAGATAAAGCATATTCTCCCAAAATACCCATCAGAAAGAAGAGAATCTAAACCAAATCTAAGGTAGGAACCAGTTTGCATGTGCTGGCCCAAAGTATCTGGAAAGAAAGGGGTAAGGGGTGAAGATCCAAAATTGGCTGGTGGTGCTAAGCATAGTTTCTAAGACATGACAAATCCCCAGGCAACTTGCAGTCTTTGAGGTTCAGATTAACACTTCAGTCCTTGGATATTGAAGTTACAGCCATACTATGTTAACAACAGTCAGTGCCCAATGTGGTGCTCACTGACTTCTCTCTAGGTCACATTTAAGATATGGACAGTCCTGTCCATACTTTTTGCCTAAAACCCAAATTGTCTGTTTTTTGTTAAGGTGAATCCCAGATGAGAACTAATGCAGTAAGTCTGGACCTAAATAAAAACAGTAGGTCAAGACAATGTGGACATCTTCTTGTGTACCAGGAGTTAACTTTGGACTATTGGGATTTTCCCAAGATTACTGGGCTGTGACTTGAATAATGATGGGGTTGGTAACTTCTAAATAACAAAATTAGTCATGAACCTGTGCTGCACATGTGCAGGTGTATCTGTAGTCATGCAGAAGGTCTGTCAACAACCAAACTACCAGACAGACTGGCTGGCCACGCTGCAAACTGGTCAAGTGACAACCTCTGTATTAACAAAGAATGATGTCACAGAACTGGAAAAAAACAACATCCTGCTGCTCCATCTGGGATGAGAATTTCTGTGAAAATCATCCCACCTTTTGTTGGGTTTTTTGGGGTTTTTTTTTCCTCACATGTGTATCCTTTATGCCTTTCTCAGGATCTTTCTCTTTTCAGATGTACTATGTGGTGAAAATATCTTCATGTCAACCGCCCCATTCTCATGGTCAGATGTTCTTCAGGCTTGGTACGATGAGGAGAAAAATTTCAAATACGGAACTGGAGCAAAAACAAAAGGTGCTATGATTGGCCATTACACTCAGGTACATGCATTTATATATATATATATATTTCAGGCTGAATAAATAAATATGTACATGTTAGTTAAGCAACTGTTACCCTTTCATTTTTAAAGGAAATAAGTGCAATAGAGAACTAAAGGGTTATTCTGACAAAACAAGATGGAAACTTTCAAACTAACAGAATTAAAATGAAAATAATAGGCTAAGTGTCTTATGGAATAAAGAGTAAAGATAATGGTATTTAAAGACTTCAGGAGGAAGCAACTTGTTTGTTTAACATCTGAAAATTGTCCAGACACTAGAAAAACGAGGTTATTAAAGTATCAACAACAAAATATAAATAGATTTGTTGCAGTCTACAAAGTTCCATTGACTCAGAGAGTTTCCAGTTGGTCAACAGCTTATCATAACCTCCTTCTGTTCACCTGCACAAAACACAGGATACAAAATTTCACATAATGATTCCCACATTAACAATCTGCATTGAATGAAAATATAAGTAATGGAGACATTTTAACTCAGAGATTTTATATATATGTGTGATTAATTATCATCATATCCTCAATATTCTTTGGTTGAATAGGGGTGAAAGGAAGTTTTCAGCAAGGTAGGACTCATATTTTAATATAAAGGGCAAATAAGTGACTTCATTGCAAACATTTCTGTAATGCATATTGCATTTAAATGATTTTCAAATATGTATTTTTCATCCTTCTATGATTTTTATTCTTATACCTACAGATGGTTTGGCACAATTCCTATAAAGTTGCATGTGGTCTCGCTTCCTGTAGCAACAGCAGATTCAAATACTTTTATGTCTGCCAGTACTGCCCCATGTAAGTATTGATTCTGATTTTGGAACTTCTTATTGCATTATCAAAATTACTTGGGAGATGGTGACATTTGTAATAGAGCACATCACTCACTTATAGCTGAGGAAGAGGTTTGAAGAGTGTATTAGGAATATCAAAAGACAGAAAGATACTCATCAAAAGAGTTGTCAAACAAGCAAAATCATAAAACACATAAAAGCAACATCCATTTTCAAATTAAACTTCATTTGCCTAAAAATCCCAATTTTCATAGCAGTAAATCAGAAAAAAAGTGTTTTCAACATTCAACTTGAAATCTCAGTTCAGAAAGTACAGTACAGTGAAGACTATAATTAATACCAAATAAACTTTAGTGGGAATTTTAAGGTAGAGTGATTATTTCATATGCTGCCTAAAATTCATTTCCACATTCACAGCATAATATCTTGTGGTGGGTTGACCCTGACAGACCATCAGCAGTCCACCCCTCTATGATTCTTCTCCTCAATAGGACAGGGGAATTAAAAATACAACAAAAAGTTCATGAGTCAAGATAAGGGCAGAGGAGATCACTCATCACCATCATGGGAAAAACTGACTTGGCTTTGGGAAATTAATTTATTACCAGTCAAATCAGAAGGGGATAAAAAGAAACAAACCCAAACCTAAAAACACCTCCCACCTACCCCTCCCTTCTTCCCAAGCTCAAATCCACTCCTGATTTTTTCCACCTCCTGCCCCTAAGCAGCACAGTGGGATGGGAATGGGGACTCTGATCACTTCATCATACACTGCCTCTGCAGCTCCTTCCTCCTCATGCTCTTCCCCTGCTCCAGTGGGGGATCCATCTCATGGGAGGCAGTCCCTCCATGAACTTCAGTGTGGGTCCTTCCCACAGGCTGCAGTTCTTCAAAAACTGCTCCATGGATTCCTTCCATGGGGTGAAGTACTCCAGGAATGGACTGCTGCAGCGTGGGTCCCCCACAGGGTCACAGGTCCTGCCAGGAACCTGCTCCAGCAGGGCCTTCCCACAGGATCAGCCTCCTTCAGGCATCCTCCTGCTCCAGTGTGGGATGCTCCGTGGGCTGCAGGTGGATCCCTGGTCCCCTGTGGAGCTGCAGGGGCACAGCTGCCTCACCATGGGCTGCACCACGGGCTGCAGGGGAATTTCAGCTCCAGCACCTGGAGCACCTCCTGCCCCTCTTCCTTCACTGACCTGGGTGGCTGCAGAGTTATTTCTCTCTGAGTCTCACTCCTTTCTTCTGCACAGCAGTTTTTACCCTTCCCTAAATGTGTTATCACAGAGGCTCTGCTGTCACTGGTGGGCTCAGACTTGAGCGGCAGCAGGTCCAACCTGGATCTGGCCAGCACTGGCTCTGTCTGAAACAGGGGCAGCTTCTGGTATCTTCTCACAAAAGCCAGTCCTGCAAATTCTCTCCCCTTTGCCCTCTCTGCCCACTGCCAAAACCTTTACAGATAAACCCAATACATATATAAAAATTGACATATAACCAAAGAGTGAGTGCAAATTAGTATACATAAACACCTTTATAATTAAATTTTCTTCTCAGATATTGTATAATGTCTTCATAGCTTATGTTGATAACGTTGGTTTTTCAGGGGGAATCTACTAAGTTCCATGAAGACACCCTACAAGGAAGGAAAGCCCTGTGGGGATTGCCCTAATGCTTGTGAGGATGGATTGTGCAGTAAGTTCTAAGTATTTCAATTGTGTCCCGGGTAAAGTTGATGCTTAAAAAAAAAAAATAATTTATACAAATTGAATTTTTTTGGAATTATTTGCTTAAATACAGGGCCAAAAGCACTATTACAGAATCACATTTTACCATGTTGGTGCTTTACCTGGGTGAGATGAACTGTGAAATGAATTCAAAGAAGCAGGAGCCTGTGATAAGGGTGGGCAAATGTTAGACAGTGGTTGGTGTACACCAGTGTCCCAAATCCCTTAATTAAAGATGACAATGTCTGAATCTCCATGTGGAAACTCTCATGAACACTTTCCATCATAAGAAGAGTCGTGGTCTGCAAGTGAGGTCAAAGATATATTTATACCAGCGATAGCACAGAAGTGTGAGCTCCAGATTTCCAGCAGCTATACATGTGCTTTTCCATGCCCAGGAGAGACAATTCCCATCCTTGCATCTAGGAAATGCCAGGGAAGAAGGCAGCTTCTTTATCTTTCCTTCTTCCTCCTCTGAATGACAGTGGCTGATCAGGTGGTAGTAGCAACACACTTGATGAGGGAAAGTAGCAGACCTGAGTTTTTAGAATTCTAACAGAAAATCAAAACATATGGGCTGAGCATCACAGTGCAAGGTTCAGTCTTCTGTTATGGAATTAACCAAATTCTCACCATGGCCTGTAGCATAAAGGAAGAAAGCTTCAAAACACCTCGCTGGTCCAGTGAGAAATCTCCTTGAGGGAACTAAGAATTTTGGATGTGTGTGTTTGGATGCTCCTGTGAAGTAAATCACAACAACAAAGAAAAAAATTACAGAGAAAATAAAGGTTGATGAAAAACTATTCTGAAAAGAAACGCTGCAGGTCTTCATTTCCCACTCATGATTAATTTTGTGTTTCAATTCATTTTCAGCCAAGCCATGAAAGTTTGAAGATATTTTTTTCCAACTCCCTTGACAAAGTCTCCTGGAAGTACCCAGAGCTTCCTCAAGTTCATCACCCTGGTTCCTGACAATGCAAAACTGAAATAAAGTAACAGGCTCAGCTTTTCCCTTCCTGGACATCCATCCATCTTTCACAAAAGCTGCTTCCATCCAGCCTCTCCCACATATGCAGAAGGACCAACTTCAGTCCAGTGACTCCCACAAGAAAAAAAGCTGTTGGAGGATGTATATATTCTCTTTGTGTAATGGTCTAGAACATAGAGGTCTCAACTGAAATTTGTCATTTGATTGCTAGATACATTTAATATTTAGCTTTTTTCATCTTTCTTTTCCCAAAACACTGCCTAATGAGCATTGTTTAAAGTTCTGTGATTCCATATATTTCATATGTTCTCAACATAGATGGAGAGTGCTTGGTCATGCAACTAGTTTAACTTGATGCACATTTTAAATTAATGTACTATGAACACCAGAAAATAAACAAGATTGTTTGAAACATGTTTTTCTTATAGTATAAGATTGCACTTCGCATAAATACAGGTACCTGAACCTGCCTTCTAATGGAAAAGGACTGTCTGAGAAAAGGGCTTTATTCACATTAACAGACAGTCAAGGGGGAAAGGTCCCTGTGTTTGGAAACTTTGATTTTACTAACAAGTAGAGGTGCCTTCCAAAACTATTTTTGCAATATCTTCTTTTGCTGTATCAGTTATTAAATTATTCATTCTTCACTGACTAATTCATCACAATTTTCATTCTTTCTTATTACCAGGAAACAAAGTTCACTAAACTTCCACCAACTTTATTAGCGTTAGGTCCTGAGGGGAACCTAAATCTTTAGCAGCATAAGCACAAACAGGTCATGTGAGAAACTGAAGATTTCCTAGGCAAAAACAGAAGTCAGGTAAACAACCTTTCATCAGACTCTCTTTCAGAAAGTAACAATTAGAATAAATAACATGGAATCCCCACTCTGTGACCTTTGGGTGGCAAGATGTTCTTCTGTGCAGTCAGCAGTGGGAATAAATATTATTTTAGTCTCACCTTCCAGTGGCTTCCCATTCCAGTCCTCTTTTAGTGAGAAAGCTGCTTGAAGATTTCAAGTCCCAGAGCCTTTGGCACGGAATAATTTCAGCATACATTTCTGACTCATTCATTTCAGTGGCATTTCTTCTAGTGTGAAAATGATTATTAAGTAAAAACCCCAATTTCACAACTCAAAGTGCTTGATGTTTCAGCTGTTTTTTTTCTCATTCATCTCCACCACTTTTCCCCTCCATGACATCCTGCCCTACCAGCTGGGGACATGCCTACTAGTAAATTGGGCAATGCCAGGGCACAGGTGTGAGTGCTGGAACATGACTTACTGCACCCTTGAATAATTAACACAGATCCAAGTAAGAATGAGGATACAGCAATAGCTAATCCAATGTTATTACCATTAAGGAAATAGGCAGAACCATCACCCTCATTCCTAAGAGAGTCCTTTACTATGAAGAAAGAAATCATAGAATCATAGAATCATTAAGGTTGGAAAAGACCTCTAAGATCATCGAGTCCAACCATTTACCTAACACAGCCAGGTCGACCAGTAAACCATATCCCTAAGCACCATAGTTACACATTTTTTTAACACTTCCAGGAGTAGTGATTCCACCACTTCCCTGAACAGCCCGTTCCAGTGCTTGACAACCCTTTCTGTGAAGAAGTTTTCACTAATGTACAATCTAAACCTCCCCTTGCACAATTTGAGGACATTTCTTCTTGTCCCATCTCTTGTTACCTGGGAGAAGAACCTGACCCCTACCTGGCTACAACCTCCTTTCAGGGAGTTGTAGAGAGCAATAATGTTGTCCCTTTCTCCAGGCTGAGCCCTCCTAGCTCCCTCAGCAGCTTCTCATCAGATTTGTGCTCCAGACCCTTCCCCAGCTTCACTGCCCTTCTCTGGACTCACTCCAACCCCTCAATGTCTTTCTTGTAGTGATTTCTATTCCCTTCCACTGTAACTTATACTATAAGAACTGATTTTTCTGTCACTCGTAAGAGCAAAGTAGTGTAATGACGTAAAAATCAATCCTCATACATCTCACCCCTGAAGACACGGGGAATAAAGGTCAATAAGCCTAATTTAGATCTCCAGGGAGATAATGAAGCTAATTTTTTACCTGTCATTCTGTAATCAGTAGAGCATAAAATATCAGCATGGATCCTTCATGAACTCTTCTTGCCAAAACAAATTCTCTTCAGTGAGTCACTCAGATGAGTGGATGCTGTTTTGGCTTTGGTAACATGTTTGACAAAGCCACAAAAGTAATTTCCAAATTAGGGAGATATGGTTCAAATGAAAGTAATAAGACCTAGCACATACATACTGTTGAACACACACATCCATGATCCTCCTGTGCAGAGGGCAGAGATGGAGACTTCTGGCACTGCAGGGAGTAGCTGCACAGATGGACAGTACCCACAGCCAGAGTTAATTGCACAGTTCTTCCATGTGATGTCCATAACCTTCCTCTGGGGGCTGACCTGGTGGAAAGCAGCTCTGCAGAGAAGGACCTGGGGGTCCCGGTGGATAATAAGCTTCTCTGTGAGC
Source organism: Manacus vitellinus (assembly GCF_001715985.3). Taxonomy (NCBI): domain Eukaryota; kingdom Metazoa; phylum Chordata; class Aves; order Passeriformes; family Pipridae; genus Manacus; species Manacus vitellinus. The sequence goes on from NW_021938895.1 coordinate 1,312,868, forward strand.
CAGAAGGGTACCCTGGGGGCCAAGAAAGCCAGTGGTATCCTGGGGTGCATTAGGAAGAGCACTGTCAGTAGGTCTAGGGAGGTGATTCTGCCCCTCTGCTCAGCCCTGGTGAGGCACATCTGCAGTGCTATGTCCAGTTCTGGGCTCCTCATCACAAGAGAGATATGGACCTCCTGGAGCAGGTCGAGTGGAGGGTGACAAAGATGATGAAGGGATTGGAGCATCTCTGATGAGGAAAGGCTGAGGGAGCTGGGGCTGTTCAGCCTCGAGAGGAGGCTGAGAGGGGACTTCATCCATTTCTGTCAGTGTCTGCAGGGAAGGGGCAGATGATGGACCAGGCTCTGCTCAGGGATGCCCAGCAATGGGACAAAATGCTACGGGCAGGAACTGATGCCCAGGAAGTTCCACCTGAACAGGAGGAAGAAGTTCTTTCCTGTGCAGTGACTGGAACAGACTGTCCAGAAGGGTTGTGGAGTTTTCCTCACTGGAGATATTCCAGAACCATCTGGACACAATCCTACGCCATGTGCTCTATGACCACTGCTTTATGTGTGGTCCAGCTACCGATGTTTCTAGGGCATGAGGGTAGTTCAGTGACTGACTGTGGTATCAAAGGGTCATGTTGCAATAAGACAGTGATGGTAAAAGACTTAAAAACCATTATAATACATTCTTCATAATTGCAAGGCAGCATGCCTTGTCCCTGATAGGTCCCTATGGTCACTGGGATCCCCACATCAGACCATACACTCCTCCTCTCGCATACTGTTCCCACTTTATTTCACCTTTCGAGGTGAAACCCTTGATACCTTAAGAACAGGACCTTAAGCAACAGGATGTGCTTGACTTGCCTGTACCCTGTACCTGCCCTAAGTTGCTGCAAATTAAATTCCCACATTCTCTCAGAGATGGAGCCATTCCTGAGGTGTGGGGAATGGCTAAACAAGAATATGTTTCTAGTTTAAATGTGCCTTAAGATCTTCAGCTGCAACGCTCGAACAAAATAGAAAACAGGTCAAACGAAGCACTCGTTAGTTGAAACCCCTCTACAGTGTTACTGCTAAGAATTTAGTGCCAGGGGAATACATTGCAGAGTCTGTTATGTATTTATCTCTCAGCTTATCAGAGGATGGTGTCAAAGAAAATGATAAGTAAAAGATAAGCTCATTCCAGACTGACAAGACCATGTTGTCTAGGTGGCTTGAACAGCGACGCAGCAATGTGTTAACCAGCATCGTTAGCAGAATCAGGAGCAGGAATTGCATGCCTGATGGCACTTGTGAGGAGCAGCCACTATCTAATGAGTGCCACGGGTCCATGGTTAGTGCCGTGTACTGCCAGCTACATCTGTGAAACAAGGTGAAGATAAAAGATAAGGAATAATAAAGCAGGATGTCATTAATCAGCTCCTACAGAAGTAGCGTATCAGTAGATAGCATTTAATAATACATTGCCCCAAGCAGCTCAGTGTCTGAGCCTGATCTCATCTTCTGCACAAAGCATCTCCCCTGAGCCCCAGCTGTCTTTGTTCACTTTGTGAACTGCAGCATCGGACCTGCTCTGCCGTCAGTGGGTGGCAGCAGGAGGCCCATCCTGCCAGGAAGGGATACACAATACACATGTTATCTTCTGCTGCATTTAAGGAAATAACACCAAACAACAAGGCCATTTAGGCTGACCCCTCACCTAATGAGCCATAGTTGCAGGCCAGTCCACACATTACCAGTTAATATAAAACAAGATTATACAGGTCGAGCACTGGTTGGCCAAGAGGGACCACACAGCTCCTGAGTAAACCAAAGCAAAGTTTACCCATTAAAACATCAGGAAAATTAACATAGGAGGTAGGATCCATAGAATCATAGAATCGTGGAATGGTTTGGGTTAGAAGGGATGTTAAAGATCATCTAGTTCCAACCCCCTGCCATGGATAAGGATACCTTCCACTAGAACAGGTCACTCAAAGACCCTTCCAACTTGGGCCTTGAACACTTCCAGGGATGGGGCAGCCACAGCTTCTCTGGGTAACCTGTTCCTCACCACCCTCACAGGGAAGAATTCCTTCCCAATTTCTAACATAAATCTGCCCTCCTTCAGCTTAAAGCCTTGTCCTATCATTGCATGCCCATCTTGAATTACTCTAGCCATCTACATCCAGTTTAGTCCTACTGACAGTCTTTAAAGGGGATAAGGGAGAGAAACTGGTGAATTTGTGGAACAATTCATAAGAAACTCAATTTATCTCAAACAGAGACATTATGTCATAATCTGCGTTGGCAAACATCTACACACAGGGCTGGTGCTGCACTGCAGGATCTATAGAAAAATGAGGGGATCATTTCAGACTGCTAAAAGCAATTGCTATTGGTCTTCATCTTTGTAGTCAGTGAAACTGTTTGCCACTATATTGACTTTGACTGGACTAGAATTAATTTTCTTCATGGTAACAATGTTTTGGATTTGTGACCAAAACAGTGTTGATTGCACACTGGTGTTTTAGCCACTGCTGAGCAGGGCTTACACAGAGTCAAGGTTTTCTCTGCCTCTCATGCTGCCCCACAAGTGAGGGACCTTTGGGTGCAGAAGAAACTGAAAGGGAACACAAATGGAAGAGCTGACCAACTGACCAAAGGGATATTCTGTAACATATCATGCTCAGCAACAAAAGCTGTGGGAAAGAAGGAGGAGGGGAGGGACTTCTGGAGTAATGGCATTTGTCTTTCCAAGTCACCATTACATGGGATGGATCCCTACTTTCCTGGGGATGGCTGAACACCTGCCTGCCCATGGGAAACAGTGAATGAACTCCATATTTTGCTTTGTACATGTGTGCAGCTTTTGTTTCACCTATTAAAGTGTCTTTACCTCAACCCACAAGCTTTTGCACTTCTACCCTTCTGATTCTCTCCCCCATCCTACAAAGGTGGAGTGAACGAGCAGCTGTGGGGCTCAGCTCCCCCTTAGGGCTAAACCACAGCAGCCATAAAAGCTTTGCCTTCTCTCACTGTCTCTGTCCATTTTAGGAGGGCTGGAAGTAGATGATCTTTCAATGTCCCCTCCAACCATTCTATGACTCTATGATAAAGGAGCTTATAGTCAGGTGGGGGTCGGTCTCTTCTCCCAGGCAACCAGTAGTAGGACAAGAGGGCATAGTCTTAATCTGTGCCAGGGGAGATTTATGTTGGGCATTAGGAAGAAATTCTTTACAGGGAGAGTGATCAGACATTGGAATGGGCTGCCCTGGGAGGTGTTGGATTCACCATCCCTGGAGGTGTTTAAGAAGACATTGGATGTGGCACTTTGTGCCATAGTCTGGTTGACATGGTGGTGTTGAGTCATAGGTTGCACTTGATAATCTCAGAGGTCTTTTCCAACTTAGTTGATCCTGTTATTCTGTGATTCTGTGAGATGTGTGTTATGTTAAGCACACCATGTGGGTGTATGAGCTCAGTTCTGGGGAAGCAGCAGGCAGGTTTCAAAGACAAAGTAGCAGTTGTGCAGCATGCCTGAATATTCCATATATATGGAATACATGTGCTGTGTGTAATGTTGTCACTTCCCATGAGGTATGTTGCATGTTCTGTGACTATGCAACTGGGAAGCATGCCAGCAAATGCACACTCTAAAAATAGCCCTGGGATCTAGGGCAGGAGTGGGTGATGTGTGTACACATCACTGTGTGTTCACACATAGTGGGAACGATGTAGTTGTGAGCAGCTAAGCAGCTGAAGAAGGGAAGAGGTATGATTTTGCACTGATTCTCACAGAGGAAACAGCACAATTTGATCATTCCTAGAGACCATATAGAGACACCATCAAGCAGGCTCCAAAGGTAACACGCTGATGAGAAGATGAATCCATTGGGAGTAGGTTTTCCTTCTGGTGACCTTGCAGTTCTGTTTCAAATAAACACGAACTCACTCACATGGGTCTTCCTCACATGTGTCCACTGTAGAATAAAACACATTCCCTGTGTATTTTAGTGGATACATACACACTGTTGTCCATCACTAATTGATTTCTACAGTAGGAAGAGTAAATGCTGTCTCCATGGCATGACCTGAATCTCTTCTTAGCTTTAGGCCTTTCTTTTCTAGGTCTTCCTCTGAAACCTTTCCATCCATTCTTTTTTCCAAGTCCCTTTGTACTGACACATTACAGAGGCAGAACATAGGCTTGAGCACTAACATGGTTTTCTGTACCTTAATAATCTTAGTCCTTGACATTAGTTTGGCTTAGACCAACCATCATGAACTTCCAAAAAAGTCTTGGTATGGTTGAAAGGTTAATAATGCCAAAGACCTTTCATTATCAGCAGCTTGGAAGACATGGTTCAAGAGGTAGAATGTCCAGACCCAAACCAGCTGGCCTTGAGACCCAAAAGTTATCCTAGACACATAGTACTATAGGCATAGCATTCATGTCCTTGCAGCTCTCCCTTACTTCTGTTCTCAAAACAATTATCTTCCTCAACCTTACCCTGAAAGAGATATAGAATAGTGAATGGCTTGACCTATATGATACTTTTTTAAAAATCTTGGTGATGTCTGAGCAGTCATTTACTTTATCTGCTTATCCAGCCTGTCTCAGGCACCTGCTGTAAGAAGAGGAGGTGAAATGCAGACCTGAAGTGCCTCCATTATGTCCAAAGGCAGCAGAAGGAGAATGGCTCAGAAGGAGAACCCTGGTTTCTAGAGCTGGCTGAGACGAATCCCACTCCAGCAGTCCAGATCATGCTCTTGCAGGGACAGGTCTTCCTCATCATCTGCAAATCCAAGTGACCTGTATCTATAGAGAGGTTAATTTTAATGACAACAGGCTTGGCTGGGGTGGAGCTGGGAGGTGAGGGATGTGCAGGGCAAAAGGGTGGTGGTTGAAAAGCCAGAAACTGAACAGTGGAGATACTGGCAGGTGGTTAAACACTGAGAGATTTTCTGCACTTGGTCAAGAGAAGAAGTTTAAGAAACACATTAAGACAAGTAGTTGTGAAACACTGCAGAGAAGTGAAGTGACTAATCCCACCAGATGAACTAGTTATTTTCCCCTTTTCAAATCCTGAAAGCACAGAGATCATCTACAACATGACACGTTCACAGGAGACCCCAAATTCTTGATCTCCCTTCAATTATATTACAGATGATGAGTCTGGTCAAAGCAGACAGTGACTGAGGCACAGGAGGCAGCAAGAGGGAGAGGTGTCACCACAGAACCATGCAGCCAAACAAATCATCTCTGTAGAATCATAGAATGGCTTGGGTTGGAAGGGACCTTGAAGACCTTATTACAAAGAGCATTTGTAACTAAAAGCTGCCTGGTTTTTCTCTGTTATTTTCTCTGATTCTGACTAGACCAGCGGGTCACAGCTGTGTGACATCTGTAGGGCCAGTGAAGAGCAGTGATTCTGTAAGCACCTCTCGCAGAGCTATAACCAGCTGGGAAAAAAATTTGTGAAAGAAAAAAATGTACTAAAAGTGTCCACAGGAAAAACACAACTGAGAAGAAAGGACTGAAAAAAGGGCACGTGGTCACCCCTGTGTTAGCTAAGCCTGGCTCTCCCTTGTGTTGTCTCACCTGAATGCAGGTTAACAGAGATGTTTCACTGGAGCAGAGTTGAGTGTGACAGTCTGATTTCAGGCTGTTCCTTCTCACTGACTTTAGAAGAAGGGTAAAGTATTCACCTGTTCAGTTTACGACTTGCTGTGAGAATCTGTCACTTTTGACATGGTGCCAGAACATGTAAATTGTTTGGTTTGCCATAATTCCAATCTCTGCTGACTCTGTTCATATATATTTTGATCAAATTACCAGAAGAGCTTATATCCTCCTTAAACTGCCTTTGCCAAATCTTCCAGTAACTAAAGAATTAATCTAACTTTAATAAATCCCTAGGAAGTAATTCAGCCTTGACAGAGCCTGTTAAGAAATGTGGTTTAATTTTGTGTGCCTAATAAAACAAACTTCTAATTTTCTAAAGCATTTTTCATCAGAAAGCCTTGGCTTTTTTTTTCCCCAAAAAAACTATGCTTTCTCTTCTGTCATCAATATACAAACTGCCTGGATTTTCTTCCTCCAAGTGTTTACCTTAACTACTGAAATATCATTCTAAAACCAAATAAAAGCTAAAATAGGGTCAAAAAAGCACTATAATATATGATAAGGATATATATACACATATATATGATATACATATATACATATATACATATATACATATATACATATATGTCCCTGACAGGGACAGAGTCCAGCTAAACTGACAGATGCTTCAGTTTCTACAGATCTGACTGCAGATAGTTGGTTTTTTATTATATATTGATATAAATTATTGGGTATCAAAACTACACAATCAACCCAAGCTGCATCAACTGTGGAAGTGATTTAATTTTTGTAACAGTGTGTATTTTCATGAACAAAGGTAAAATCACAGGACAGTGCAAGGGATACTGTATTTCCTAAAAAATGCTGAAATCTGGTACCAACACTGGTGAGACAGGAGGCCTTTTTCCTCCTCAGGAGGAAGATCCATATCCCTTGAATCCTGCATTAATCTGATCCTGGCCATATCAGACACTGTGCGTATGAACTGATTATTTATTTCACATGCATCAGCCTGACACAGGTGCAATCCTGAAGCCTTGCTGTGCCCCATCAGATGTCAGGAGGTTGCCCAGTGATACCCAGTGCTGGCAGATGTGTGACCAGGTGATTCTGCTCCCGCATTTTTCCCCTTACCGTGTTGCAGCTGGAATTGCAACACACTCACCAAGCTACGAAAAACTGCTCAGTCTTGTTCAGAAACTTGACTTCATTGAAAATATAGGAGTGCCCTCTGGTGGAAAACTGAACAGCTGAAGTTTCAGTGTCACTAAAAGTTTCCATTTTTCCTCAAATGCAAATAAGAATTTGTTGCTAGTAAACCAGAAGGTCAAGTCAATTCTTAGTTACGTTACTGGATATTTCAAGGTCAGGTTGGTCCTGAGTTTTGCCAACCTGCAAGGAAGCCTTCAGAGCCCTGAGGTTCCAGATTGTTATCCCAGGGGCAATGGTTAGATGAAAATGTCATAGAATCATAGAATGTTAAGGGTTGGAAGGGACTTTATACATCATCTAGTCCCAACCCCCCTTCCATGGGCAGGGACACCTTCCACTGGTTGCTCAAGGCCTTATCCAAGCCTGGTCTTGAGCACTGCCAGGGTTGGGACATCCACAACCTCCCTGGACAACCTGTTCCATCATTTCACCATCCTCACAGTAAAGAATTTCTTCCTAATATCTAACCTAAATTTCCCCTCTTTCAAGTTGCACCCATAAAAAGCATCTTCCATAAGGAAACCACACTGGGCAGGGTACTTCACATTAAAGTGAAAATTTCCGGGGACTCCTAAAAACACTGTCATCAACCCAAGGACAACTAAAGCAGCACAAGCCAAGACTGTAATTTCAGTTGCTCTGACATGAAAATGTCTGCTGGTGATACAACTGTCCCTGCTGGGAGTGGGTCTGTGTTAATATAATAACTCTGTGTCAGTATAAAGCCCTTCTGTCTGTATGTCAGTGTGTGTAGGTTTCAAACTTCAATCAGATACCACTGCCTGAGCAAATCTATCAAAATCATACAAAAATGTGGAAAAATAGAGCTTGCAAAGAGATAAGAAAGCCTCTGTCATGACACCCATGCAGTTGTATCCCCAGATTGTCTATCCAACAAGTTGCTGTGTGTGAAAGAGTGTGTCCTTAGCCATCTTGCCCTGCCCAGGAAGGGGATAGATATATGGTCTCCATCAGAAAGCAAAGGGACACCACTCTCACAGGACAATTGCTGTCTGGAGCTGCTTATTAGTGAGAATATTCAGCAGTACATGGGGTTACATTCACTTTCTCCATGTTCAAAGGCTGAGCCTACATTTTAACTTGTGTGCTTGGTCATTCCTGGAGGCTGGAGGTGCAAAACCTCCACATAGATTGGAAGTGGTCCCCTAAGGCATCCTGGGAAAACCCCTGCACAGAAGTGGAGCATATAGAATCATAAAGTCATAGAGTCATAGAATCCTAGAATGGCTGGGACAGTAAAGGACCTTAAAGATTCTCTATTTCCAACCCCTTGCCATGGGCAGGGACAACTTCCACTAGACCAGGCTGCTCCAAGCTCCATCCAGCTTGGCCTTGAACACTTCCAGGGATGGGCAGCCACAGCTTCACTGGGCAACCTCTGCCACCACCCTCACACCAAAGAATTTCTTCCCAATATCTAATCTAAATCTCTCATCCTTTAGTTTAAAGCCTCTCTCCCTTGACCTATCCCTACCTGCCCATGTAAAATGTTGCTCTCCTTCCTTTTTTTTAAGCCCCCTTTGAGTCCTGGAAAGTCACAATAAGGTGTCCCTGGAGCCTTCTCTTCTCCAGGTTGAAGTTGTGATGCACAACTTCGACAGCCAGCTGAGCAATCTCATCCTCATCAATGCTAGAAAGAAAAGAAAGAAAAGAAAGAAAAGAAAAAAAGAAAGAAAGGAAAGGAAGAAAGGAAGAAAGGAAGAAAGGAAGGAAAGGAAGGAAGAAAGGAAGAAAGAAAGAAAGGAAGGAAGAAAGGAAGAAAGAAAGAAAAAAGTATTTAGGGAGGAAAATCAAGGAAAGGAGTAGTAATTTGTTCTTAAACTCACACCCTCAGATGATGACGTTCTTTTAAAGTAAATATATATTAACTTGTATAAGTTATTATTTGATAACCTCAACAGAGTTTGTGATTTGGTGCTTGGCACTAAAAGTGTTCTTGTAGCAGATGAAAAAAATCCCTGCTTGTACAATATGGAATATTAGAGAAAAATTACTTTGACAAACAGCAAATTTCCTGGTAAACACTCTCTGGCTCTGTGGGAGTGGTACCTCACTGACTCAAAGTGTTTGCTTTCCACAGAGCAAAGGACAAGCAAGACAAAAGTCTGTGGGACTGCAACCTGCAGATCTGTCATATGAGAATGTCATGATGTAAAAGCTTTTTTCTGTCTCTCTCCTAATACTGCACAGGTATGGGGATAATCCAGGCAGTGACATTTAAACCCCTGGCCATACACAGGGGAAATGCAATAAATCTCCATGTAAATGGTACTCATGCAATGGAACACAGGACAGATCCACCTGCAAGATTACAGAGAGCAGTGAAATGGCAGAGGTGGAGTCAAGGCTGATGGAATTCACCTCCGATACTTAAAAGAACTAATTGAACAAACCTTTGAACCACGAACAAGTTTCGAGGCCAGGTTGGACAGGGCTCTGAGCATCATGTCATCCCTGCCCATTGGCATGAGGTGATCTTTAAGGTCCTTTCCAACCCAAACCATTCAGTCATTCTATGATTCCAACACCCGACTACATGAAGGCATTCATCACACAGAAGAAGTATTTAGAGCTTTGCAAAGATAGATATGGAACTTCCACTGAAAAAAATTCCTAAAGGAGCATTTGAATCATTGACCTCATTTGATCTGAATCAAACTACTGAAAAAGCAATGCAAAAATCCATGGAAGCTATGTTGTAGCAAAACACATCTAATATTTCAAACTTCCATCAAGCAAGCCTGTGAGATGAAGAGGCCTTGTGGTAGCAAAGTCCTTAAAAGGGAACTTTTACATTTTCCTTTACATACCCAAAGCAGAAATGTGAAACAAGTTACTCTGCTGCTCTGGTATGCAAACTGCTGGCACATGAGATAAGAACCTGCTTGTGTTCAAGTGGGAGAATCAAGGCTCAAATGGAATAATTATGTCAAGTGGCTGGATATGGTAAATTAAATACAGACAATATGAACAGAAAAATGGTAGGGCTGGTTTGGTTTGCAATGGCACTCACACTTACTGTGCCAGTAATACCATACACAGTCAAGATCGCAGAGGGAATGCTCAGAAATGTGGTTTGGATACATTAGAAGTAAAACTAGGTTTTAGGGGGAAAATGGGATTAGGAAAGGATTGTTTATTTGAGAGGGGTTGAAGAGGAGGTAATGGGGCATGAGGTCAGGGAAAATCTGGAGTCAAACTCAGAAAAAATGGAAAATGAAGAATAGAATCAAAGGGCACTAGAAAGTGAATCTTCTGGCAGCAAGAGTGTGGACACCTGCAGACATCAGTGATACCAGCCTGTAGACATGAGTCCCCCAGAACAGCAGAGGGGCACCCACTGAACAACCCAATGTACTTTTTATCAGGTCAACATCTTGGCAGGGGGAAGAGGATTGGGTCACATTATTTATAAAATTGTAATCTGGATCTGTATCTTAAATTAGATTTAAGAGCTATAATTAATAATTTCATAGTTGCACACAATGCCTGCATTGCTATAGAGCAGTCAATTAATATTCATAGAATGACTTGTGTAGGAAGGGACCTTAAATATCATCAAGTTCCAAACCTCCCCACCATGGGCAGGGATGCCACACACTAGACCAGGTTGCTCCAAGCACCATCCAACCTGGCCTTGAACACTTCCAGGGATGGAGTAGCCACAACTTATCTGGGCAACCTGTACCAGGGTCTCACCACTCTCTGAGTAAAGAATTTCTTCCTAATATCTAATCTAACCCTGCCCTCTGTCAGTTTGAAGTCATCACCCTTGTCCACAGTCCCTCTTGAGCTCTCTTGGAGCCCCTTTACGTACTGAAAGGTGCTCTAAGGTCTCCCTGGAGCCTTCTTTTCTCCAGGCTGAACAATTCCAGTTCCCTCAGCCTTTCACATTCATCTAAGCATTTAGTTCAGTTGAGTCCACAACTTCCTGAGGTGTCCTAGGGTATCCTGCCAGGGCTCCAGCTACAATCTGGAAAGGTCTTCCACATGTACTTTGCAATATCTTTAGCACTTCAAGGGTGTCTTGGACATCTTGTTTTATCTGAAATGGTGCCAAGTGCCTCCATACGGGTGCTGCATTTGGACTTGGGTCTCCACTAACCTAGAAGACCTCCTTCCCTCTGTCAGATTTAGAAATCTACATTTTAGATACCGTCTTTTAGTCAGACACAACTGTATTTTATGACTTCTCTCAAAAGAGTCTATTCATCGATTTATGAAGAATTGTATGTATTTGCTTTTCCCTGCCTTTTCCACAGAAAAGCACTGACATAAGCACGTGTACCAAGATATCATTGATACTGCTGTGAATAACTGGATATTCTCCAGCAGCAAAAAGCTGTAAAAGATGAGTATCAGTTTCAATTAGGAAATATTATTTCCTTACCAGTAATTTTTCTGCAGTCCATTACAGAACAGAGTGTTCTAGGTTCCTCTCTCTGGAATGAGTGCACATTTCCTATCAGATCATGTCTCTCTAAAGGGGAAAACATTGCAGGATGCAGAAACCAGAAATCTATGCCTCTCTTTACAGCACTTTTTCTCAGGGCCTTTTTCAGGAAATTACATACTCCTTGCCTTTTTTCCCACCCCATGTTTCCTGCATGTCAGTCTATGGAATGGCTCAGTTTTAGTGAGGGGTGTGGAAAGCCCTCTCAGGTAAGATATTCTGTGCATGTTTATATAAAAGACCATCTGATTATGTAGGTTAGATCCATCTTTTATTAAGTAGTTTCCAAATTCAGTGTTATAAAATCTATGCTATTACAATTAAAAATGGTGAGAAGCCACTCCACAAAGAACCTTGGCTGTGTCTATATGTAGTTAGTTCAGAAATTATTATGAGTCAAACTGCAATTAATCAGCAATATCATTTCCAAATGGCTCTTCGAGCTCGGATTCCATGATTTTAAATGGAGATTCAGTGAATACTTCTTTTCACTGCTCCAAATGTTTATCATTTGCTTACTATAACCAGTCCAATGGAATGCTCCATGTAAGATTTACTGATTTGTAAATTGGATTTTCCTTATATCTTTTACATTTTAACATAACTTTCTGTTGCACCAAGTTCAAGATATTTTTTACCAACTGATCAGTATTACAAGAAGACCAACCTTCTTTCTGTGCCATCTACAATGCCTCTGGTTTACTCTTAAGTCAAATGCAAGACTAAAATGCTCATATATAAACATTTAAGGAATATAAGCATGCAAAAGAATTCATTTAGGGCCCACCTTTTTTTAAAGATTTCACAGTAGAAGATCCTACATTGTTGTCACTATTGCTAAATTAGAGGAAACCTTTTTTCAAGCAAATTCATGAAGCAAACAAAAAGGAATTAACAAAAATCTTCAATTTGTGTAGCTTGTTTTTCACAGACACCCATGTCTGAAGTCATTAACAGTGTAAACTGAAGTTGAGCCTGTAAAACCATTTTTATCCATGAGTACAAAGCAAATATCTCCAGATCATCATTAAATTTGAGATGTCAATGACAATTTGAGTCTGCATTTTTTTGTGTCTTCCACTATCAACCGGAGGAAAACAGATGTATTTTCCACTTTCTTTGAAAAAAAAAAAAAAAGAAATAAATAACTCACTTATTAATAACTATATCAAAGGTCAGTTTGCATTCTAAGAAATGTTACTTTGGTTTGTTTTCTCTGTTTCCTGTTCACCAGATTTATTTGAAATAACAGATTTGGTCTAAAAGATCCACTGTGCATGAATATGTTTTGTTTGGTTACACCTGACTATTGCAGACAAAGACATGTCTGAAAAAAATAGTGCTGTTCTACGTGAGGTTTCCGTGCTGAATTCCTTTGTGTTTACTTTCCTTGTATCCTTCCATATTATTAACATTCACTCATGACAACCATTCGTTTATTTGTTTTATGGGAGAGATGTGATTGAAGGGATGTAGCTTATCTCTGTCATTGACCTGTATCTGATAGTTTCACTTATTCTAATCTAATATTTTAAATAAATTAGATAAGCTGCTTCCTAAAGGCAACTTTAGAAGTGTGTTTTATCTATTTACTATAAAGGAGACGAAAATGTCTAACTCAAATACAAGATTTTCACTTTTGAGTTGTCCCAGGAGTTGGAATGAGTTTTACCCCAGATTTCTTTTCTGGAGGTAGATTCTTGATGTCTCATAGAGTTAGAAAATGTTTCTAATTAATTACTACATCCAAAGTGTAGCTGAAGTGCCAATCTGTACATGCTTAAAAAAGACTATTATGCATTTTTACCCTGCTCAGCTTTGCCACATTTCAACAGAGAAGATTGAAAAGAGCATGAACACACACACATATTGAGCTTTGATATGAAAAGTGTATCATTTTAGTGATTGAATCATTTACTAATTCATTTTGGACCTCATGAAAATGACTTTTACACACACACACAGAGCTTCCTTCTGCAATTCCATATGTTAGACTTTAAAAGCAGTTATAGAGCAGTAAGACTAGGAAAGAACAAGGTTTATTATCCAGGGAAACCATGAACTCTCCTTGCTGCAAATTTTTTAGAACCATGTAGAAAAACAACTCTAAGGCACAGCCTACTTTTCACAGATCATTTTATGGGGGCAGGAGGGATAACAATTTTTTTTTAATTATTCCATAATACCGTGTTTATGTACAGTTACTGTTGGTTCATTTAGGTTTTTTGTTTATTTTCCTTGGTGATGAATAGTCACCAAGGCAATGGTTCAAGTTTCACAGTGTCATGAAAGGACTTACTGTAACCACAGAACCCCAGAATGGTTTGGGTTGGAAGGAACCTTAAAATCATCAGGTTCCAAACCCTGCCACAGGCAGGGACATCTTCCATTAGACCAGGTTACTCAGAGCCCCATCCAACTTGGCCCTGAACATTTCCAGGGATGGGGCAGCCACAACACAGTGCCAACCTGCAGGTCTTCCTCCAAAAGCACACCTGAGAGGTCACCTGGAGTCAATGGTCCCTAAAATGTCTTCTTTTAAAGAAAATTTCAATCCCTAAAGGCTGCAGATGTGCCACAGAGGGCTCCAAGCTGACCAGAACATCTGTTTGGACTGAAAGGTGCTGGAGAAGTGCCATGATGAGTAGCTTGGCTCTCTGAAGACCAAAGGTAGACATGGAATGCTGTGTTTTTCTGAGAAGCGTGGATTTTATCTACCTGCTTTTCATCCTGGCTGAACACACACCTCCTCCAGTTCAACACTGATGGTGGAGAATTAGAGTGCTGCTGCAGTCACAGTCTCCAATTTGCAGGTCATCTGTGCCCAGCACCTCAGCCCTGGTAGTCCAACAGCCTTCAAAGACACTTTTGGCATTTTCGTACCTTGCCTTTGCCTGGGAGAGATCTTTTGGTGAGGCGTCCACCTCTCTGACAGTAACTGATTGATTTATTAATTGACTGATTGATTACTCTGTTGGTTGTCTCCTCAATAATAATAATATGGAGAGGAAGGTGAGTTGGGTCACTTGGAAAAAATCAATAATGTTCCTTTTTGTCAAACAAGGTTAAGCCTGCAAGGTGTTCTGCATAGCTAAGAAAAAGATTTATACAAACTCTGAACCACACAGAACTGCCTGAATTTTAATGTAAAGCATTACTTGAGCTGTCATTAACTTCATTGGAAATAAAGAATTGAAGAAACTGGATTTTTGTCTTCCTTGCTCAAGATTAAATCACATTTTTGCAGCTCAGGTTTGCGCAAGTGTTGGAAGAACTTACAGTCAAATGTCTCAAGCTGAAATTTTTTAAGAACTTTCCATAGGTTTATGTTTAAAAATATACATATATTTGCAGAACTCTCTGGAATTAATTCTTAATTTATTTTTTTAATTAAATTGTTCCATCCCTTCAGGTAATCCACATGAGGAACTGGAAATTGCTATGCTACATTGTTCTTTGTACCATGGTTTTGGATGTCAGTTTTGTTAATCTTTTTTTTACTTTCCAAGTATTTTAGTCATGGACCACTAATTGTAGCATATCTGACAATAATTCTTTATGGAACAAATGGGTTTAAGTATTTAAACAGGTGTGGTATGTTTCAAAGAAATACTTTGAGTAGTACAATTTCATTTGAACTGTACAAATAAAGCTCAGGTGACTGTAGAGAATCAATGAAAATTTCTAGGTACAATGGATGGAGTAAAATAATGGAAGTGTCTCCCAGGACACTGAGAAACTGGAGATCCTAGACTGTCTCCCCTCACAGTCAAGAAAAATCCAATCTTAATAATCATGGTAGGTGGCTTATTAGGCTTTCTCGTGGTGATAACCTTGGTCTCATCAAAATTGTCCCAAGCACTTCAGATAAAAAAGCACCTTTTCCCTTATCTCAAAACATGGAAGGATGTGGGAGACCTTATCACAAGTGACTTCCCGTCAGTGCTGCCCGCTATACAAACAAAGAACAAGGGCAGCTGTGTTTTCCAACACAGGGGTTATAATTCAAGATTAAAAAGCTGGCAACAGCACATAGTTGCAGAAATTCTGCAGAAATCTGGAGACAACGAAACAATATTGTATTGTGGGCAGCAACCTCAACCCAGCATGGTGAAAAGGGTGCTCAGTGCAACACACCACAGCAAAGGCAAGGACGAGGAAGGGAACTCAAGAAAGGACAGGGGAGATGTGCTGATGCTTTATGCTTTCTGAAAGCCAACAGACACCACAGAAAGAAGCAAGACAGGTTGTGTTTGAGCAACAAGGACCTGTCAAAGCTGCCTTTGTGATATTACCTTATAAGCGAGTGAAAGCAAAGAGTCTGCAAAAAGGAAAGGTGAGTTGAGTGATGCCAAGTTGGACAGGGCTCTGAACAATCTGGTCTAGTGGAAGGTGTTCCTGCTCATGGTAAGGGGTTGAAACTAGAAGATCTTTAGGTTCCTTTCCAACCCAAATCATTCTATGCCTCATTAGAGCAAAACACATGTTCCTCATCCCTCCAAAGAAGGAAAATGGAACACTTGTAGCCATTCTGCAAGTAGCTTACTCTTAAACAACACATGGAGTGAGTTCTGTGTACAATAACCACAAAATCACAGAATCACAGAATCACAGAATGGTTTGGCTTGGAAGGAACCTTTAACACCATCCAGTTCCAACCACCCTTCCATGGGCAGGGCACCTTCCACTATCCCAGGTTGCTCCAAGCCTCATCCAACCTGGCTTTGAACACTTCCAGGGATGGGGCAGCTACAGCTTCTCTGGGCAACTTGTTCCAGGGTCTCACCATGCACTTATTAAGAATTTCTTCTTAGCATCTGGTATAAACCTGCCTTCTTTCAGTTTAAAGTCATTCCTATTTGTCCTATCACTGCATGCCCTTGTAAAAAGTGATACCTAGTGCCACATCCTTAGTGAGCTAATGGAATACAAACTTTATTCAGCAAATGGAAGTTCAGGAACCACTTGGAAGAAAATACCACTGTGTTGCCCACTGTGCAACATTGGGCATTCTGCACGTGGCAAAGTTGCTGACTTACGTCTCTCCCTCAAAATATTTATCCCACTCTTTTGCCAGGGTCAGAAAAGACAATTGCAAAGCAACCAGTCCTAACCTCAAGCTTTTACTTTGTGAGCACATAAGCACTGTAGCTTGCTAAGCAAACTAGAAGCATTTTGGCCCAGTCAAAGTCAAAATTCTGCAAAAGGACAGGTCTTTTATCTTCTCTTTTTCCTTACCCTGGAGACAAGCAAAAGGAATCCAGAACAATGGAGCTGTATTGGTTAACTTTCAGGCACCTGTTTCTTGAGAAAATTCCTTCTTCCAAAATGGGCAGCCCCAAAGCTGATGTCATTTATCAGCAATAAATATTGACAAGGAAAAAGAAGGGAACATGTATATATAAAGAGAGCACTGGGTTGAGGAGAGCCTCTCCCTCTCCTGCCACTTCCTTAGACGCAGAAGGACTCTGGCTGGCTGAAGGTAAAGTATGCAAAATTTAACTTCAGGTTTAGGATTTTATCCAAAGAGTCACTTGGGCAGTATTGATTGGGCACTGTGCTATGGAGGTTAATGGAGTTAGTATCCAAGCACTGTCAAATGTGATAATTAAAAGAAAATGCTTATATTATCTCAGAGGAAGAATGTAAAATAAATAGTATCTTCTGCTCTGAAAGCACATCCTCCACCAGTGGGGGTGAGAAATGGCATCAGTGGAGTCTAATTCCCATATTTCTTTAGATCAAAATGTACCACTTGGACCCACTTGCTTCATTCTTCAACTGTGAACATAAATAAATTCCTTTTACAGAGCATGGTCCACAATGGGAAGTGTTTTTCTAATTTCTTTTGGATTATTTTTATGTTGAATTTATTTCACCTGAATATTGGGATATACCAGTACAGCTGAACTCAGAATTGTGTCATCTCTAAATGTTAACTATCTGTCCGAGTTTTCACTATTTAGGCTACTAAAATATCTAATACATATTATGTATGCAATAAGCTGATTGTCTTTTCTTGATACAGAGTGAATTTTTTTTTAAATGAAAATAGTGTAAAATCAGAGAAGAAAAAAGCTATCAAAGTTTCTGAAAAGACAAATATTCCCCCTTTTCCAAACTTTCAAACCTGGTTTGCCCTGAAAGCTGATTTAGCTGGCAGGAGAAAGGTTCTGCTGAGGAGTGAAACACCAGGCTAACCATGACTGTATTTTTAAAACAGAACATGGTTTCTAGCTTTGTAGCTATCAATTTTTATTTTTTTTACACTTAATCAAATTAGCATGAAACCTCAGGTTTTCATGTAGAGCTACCTAAAAGTACATTGCTGGCATTTGTCTTTTCAGAAGGATAGAAATAATTTAGTGGATTGAACACTATTGACAGTGAAGGATAATTGTATCTGGGAATCACCATCTTTTGACTTTGCAAGTAAAACCCAACACTTTTAGTCCAAGGGACAGATTTGACGGTACAGTCGAAGATGTGCAGAAGTATTTTAACTGTTTAACTCTGGATCTGGAAATGTTTTATGTTTCCAGCTGCAGCACTTATCTGGGGAGTCCCAGAGAGATTTCGTTTCTGCATGTAAAGGCAAGATAACTACTCAGTGGCCAAAGATACCCCTTCAGTTTATGAATTTATTCATCAATATCAGTGAGATCCCTGCCTCTACCTCACGCAAGTGATTTCCCTATGAACTTATGGGAAAACAAGCTAAAGACCAAATATCTGAATGACATGATAGGACAAGGGGTAATGGTTCTAAAGTAAAGGAGGGTCAATTTAGAGCAGATGTAAGAAGGAATTTTACAGTGTTAGTTTCCCTATCAGGCAGGATTTCCTAGATCTCTACCACTGACTTGTACTGCTCACATTGTGGATTTTTCTCAGAGGCCAGATCTAAGGTTTATTATGTTTAATGGTTTTTGTCTATTTTCCTCTTACTTCAATCTGTTTTAAGGTAGCCTCTTGAGTTCAGCTAGTCTTTCTCAGGGTTTTGCCACATCTTTGCATTAACTCTTATATATCCTCATCAGTACAAAGACATGTATTTTTTGCTTCTTCTCATTTGTAGAAAAAACATCCTATATACACAAGTGGGTTTCAGACTGTCTGTGTATCTCTGTGGTATTTGCTTCTATAAGGTGTCTTAGGAGTCAGAGGGCAATAGCCAACATTATTTGGTAAAATTATCATATATGAAAGTTTTCTTTATGTCTCAGTGTCAGGTGTAACATGAGGGTGATCACCACCATTAAATCAGCCCTTATGAGGTTGATTTAATGAGGAAACAGGGAGCAGGGACAGAAAGGGAGACAACTGTTGGTGTGTTTAGTGCTCCACACAAAAAAAACAGTTCTCACTATGGGTGATGCTTGAGCAGGACACTGATGTGACAGCACTGAACACATTAATGTTTTTTTTTTTAATACAAGGAAGTAAAGATGAAAGAAATGCTGCAAATTCAAGTTATCTTGAATAAAGGAGTTCAAAGGGGGACTGATCCAAGGAACACATACCTTTATGCTACTTACAGTCCCTGCTTCAATGCAAGGTGGAATCTTCTGTCTGTAGGAGACAGTGGTGCCCATGCACCATCATACACTCACTTGCACAGTTTCAGCACATCCAACTTATATTCAGGATCCACTAAAATAAACTTCTTTGTGCAGGTTTGACTTTGTAACAGTTTTGCATCTCTCTCACATACCACGTTATGCCATGAACTATATGGAACAGAGATTAATGGACTTTGGGGTTTTGTGGTTTTTTTCCCTCTGTAGAAATGAATCTACTAACTGCAATCATTTTCCTGGCTGCTCTGCTACACCAGTGTGATGGACAGGTAGGAATATTCATCTATGCAAAACAGCCATATCTGAGCACATTGTGCAGGTACCTGACCTGGCGCAGTCTGGTCTAGTGATCTCCAGATATTTACAGTTCAGGGGTGAAATTATTGTTAACATATTAATATAGAACATCAAAGATGAACACTTATATTTCATGAGGTTTGTATTATTATTGTTATTATTATTTTTATTATTATTATTATTTGTATATTGGTTGAGCAACCTGATCTAGTGGAAGGTGTCCCTGTCCATGACAGGGGGTTTGGAGCTACTGAATCTTTAAGGCACCTTCCAACCCAAACCATTCTGTGATTCTGCCTATCAAAATATTCTTCCCTTTGTGAGATTAATTTTAAAAACACATTTTCCACAGATAAATAAACAGTTTAGCTAAGAACCAGAAATATGATTTTTAAATCTCTTAGAGAGGATTAACCTTGTAAGATGTAGAGATCTATTATGTGAGCTGTTTATCAAGATCTTATTAATTAATGAAAATAAATAAGTACTTTAGGGAACAAAATAGTCTCTTTCTTCTATAAATCTCAGGGGAAATATGTCTTAAGTTGCTTCTTTCCTTTACCTGAGTATAGCAGTAGCCTAAAATAAGTGGCTGAGTTGTTATTTCTACCACTGCAAATGTCTTAATTTAAACAAGATGTACTACACTTCTTCTTGGGGTAGGTTCAGTTGCCCAAACATGTCTCAGTGCAGCTTGAGACTCTCCAGGGTCCCTGAGCCACTCACAAGTGGCTGTACAATGAGCTACACATATCTAGGGCTCTCTGGACACCTCAAATGGCATTGATGCCATTTTAAACCTCTAACTACATTCCTTAAAACCTAGAGTTGAGCTGTGAAGGCAAAGCAGTGGGATTCATTCATAACATTTAGACATTTCAAAATTTAGTCTCATTTTATGTTTTTTTCATTGACCGTAAAGGTAAACTGAGATGACTTTTGGATATTTACATTTATTCTATTGATATCTAGAACTAAATAAGATGAACCAGTACCTAGAAAAGAGACCTTTCCACCAGTGGTAGAACCCATCTCACTGACTTCAGCATCAAAGTATTAGTTGTTCAGATCTCTGTCAGTCTCACTACTAATGGGGGAGGAAGTACTTAAGAAAATGCTTCTTCCAGTTCTAAAATGAAGTGCAGATGTCATGGACTGAGCTTCCTGTGCCCTCTCCAGTAATGACAAGGACAATGAAGGTGTCTATCTTAGACTGAGATGCCTCAGGTTTAGATATTAAGTAGAAAGAATCTTTTCCTGAGGGATGTTTTAGCCTGAAAACTCCAGTGTAAGCATTGCAGCTCCTTTTCTGTGCAAGGATTGATGCCCTCAAAACATTGTTTAAGAGACAATCCAAGTCATTCATTGCTTTCTTGACCTGAGGTACTTCAGAAGGTCTGCAAACAGTCCTAAATTCTAATGCAGCTTCACATACTTCCAGAGCTTACAACACACAAGAGCTAGAAGAGGCTTTCTCCAGTGCACACAAGAGGTCTAAGCCAGCCTTGAGATTTGGTTCCAGAGCTAAGCTTTCTCAAAATTTGATGTGGAGAAATCTGAGGGCACTATTCCTACCTACAAATCTCATTTAAGGTCACATCTCCTAATGAAAAGTGCACTTTAAACCAAGGAGGGAAGGAAAAAAATATTGTAATAATAGAACAAATAAAAGATTGTTGAGAATTTCCAAGAAACTTTGTATTGAGGAGAAGCTCATAATTTATCTTGTTTATTAAACTTCTGTTAACTGGGACCTTCACTGTTGTTGTTTTCCAGGGTTTTCCAGATAAAATAGCAAAAACTTTGTCCTTTCCTCATTCTAAGTCTAAAAACCAAAAAGAGATCCTTGATCAACACAATGAAATACGCAGATCTGTACTTCCCACGGCCAGGAACATGTTGAAGATGGTAAGCTATGCATTACAACTTGCCTGCTTTTCCCTTAAAAGAGAGGATAGAGAAACCCCAGTATCAAAGCAGTCTGAGGGATGAAGAGGTTGAGAGCAGCCCTGAAAAGAAGGACTTGGGGCTGTTGGTGGATGAGAAACTCAACATGAGCCAGCAATGCCCACGTGCAGCCCAGAAAGCAAACTGTGTCCTGGGCTCCTCCCCAGCAGTGTGGGCAGAAGGGAAAGGGAGGGAATTCTGCCCCCTCAGGTGAGACCCCACCTGCAGAGCTGCCTCCAGCTCTGGGGTCCCCAACATCAGAAGGACATGGAACTGGTGGAGTGAGTCCAGGGGAGACCACAAAATCAATCATAGGGCTGGAGCAGCTCTGCTGTGCAGACAGACTGAGAAAATTGGGGCTGTTCAGCCTGGAGAAGAGAATGCTCTAAGGAGATCTTAGAGCC
Source organism: Manacus vitellinus (assembly GCF_001715985.3). Taxonomy (NCBI): domain Eukaryota; kingdom Metazoa; phylum Chordata; class Aves; order Passeriformes; family Pipridae; genus Manacus; species Manacus vitellinus. Next base: position 1,334,380 of record NW_021938895.1, read on the forward strand.
CCTTCCAGTACCTAAAGTGGGTCTATAAGAAAGATGGGGGAAAACATTTTATCAGGCCCTCTTGCAATAAAAGAAGGGTTAATGGTGTTCATTTAAAAGAGGGCTGATTTACATTAGATATAGGAAGATGATTTTTAATGATAAGGGTGGTGAAATACTGGCAGAGATTTCCAAGAGAAGCTGTGGCTGCCCCATCCCTGGAACTGTTCAAGGACAGGTTGAATGGAGCTCTGAGCAGCCTGGTCTAGTTGAAGGTGTCCCTGCTCATTGCAGAGGGTTTGGACTAGATGACCCTTCGAGGTCCATTCCAACTCAAACTACCTATGATTCCATAATTCCTAAAAGCAAAACACAATGCCCTGGATGAAGCAAAGAGCACATGAAGCAAAGGAGGAGCAGAAGTCCAAGCAGCAGCTTCTGAATCACACACTGTCGGGGGGAGATAAAAGACCTAGATCTGCATAACCATTTGTCCTCACCTGAATTTGCTTTGCACATCATTTCTCCCATCCCTTTCACTCCTGATATTCCTTGTTATCCCTATCCCATGAGCAGATGAGCTGGTTGGTGCTTTGTGGTTAAGCCTGCACAGTGAGACTTGGAAACATTCCCCAGGTTCAAAGCCCAGCTGGTGCTTCTTGGTCCATCTCAGCTGTACCTGGGGCGAAAATCAGTTCTATACTATTTAGTGCACTGCTCCCTGCAGTGTTCACTCAGACACAAGTCTGACAGAAAGCAACAATATGTTATAAAAATCCTAATAATGGACAGCATCTGGAAATCAAGATTGTCTGATAAAACTGTGCAGAGTTACCTGCTCTGGAATCTTCAAGAGCAGAAAAATGTGGTTCCTGTGCCCCAGGAGTGTAAACTGGCATGACTCCTTTTCTTTCTGTTGAGGACCATGGGAACATTCAGTACACAAGACCCAAGCCATTCCCCATTTTTTTTTTATTTCTCATGAACAGCACTAACCTATTTATGACCTGTATACTTCTTCCTTTCTGTCTTTCAGGTGTGGAGTGATAAAGCTGCCAAAAATGCTCAGAAGTGGGCAAATACGTGTCAGATGAGAGTCAGTCCAAGGGAGCAGAGAACCCTTAATGGTAGTGACAAGGATGGAACCTGAGCTGATGGGTTAATGTTTGCAGATGACCCCTGGGAATGTGAAATAGAAATAAAGATAACTTTTAATCTGTTGTAGAACTGCTTTTTAGGATTATTAGAATAGTTATTATTATTAGAATACCTTTTTAGGACCTGGTCTAGCAAAAGGTGTCCCCATATGTGGCAGAGGGACTGGAACTACAACCCAAACCATTCTATGATTCTATGATTATTAAACACAAACCCATCATCTTTGTCAGATAAATACCCCAAAGGACAATTTGTTTGAACTGGAGAGTATGTACTTGCCCTATATTTGTACCTTTCAAGTGTCCACTTTTGTCTCCCACTGGAAACAAGACAGTGCCATAGATGACTGTTGGTGTGACTAAATACAGACATTTTTGTGTAAAGTTTTGTGGTCTAAGTATCTGTGCCTGAAAGCTCATAAAATCAGAGTAACATTTCCTGCAGCTTTCAGAGGATGAGGTGGACTGTCCTCCTCTTAAAATCACAGGACAAAGAGATTGGCATCCCAGACTTTTTTTTTTAAAACTCCAACCCTTCTGTCCCACCTCCCACCCCACAGCTTGCTTCTCTCCTAAGGAATAAACCAAACTTATTTCTGCTGCAGGAGTCACCTGTGGTGAGAATGTGCTGCTATCATCTTACCCAAGAACATGGCCTGAAACAATCCAAACATGGTACAGCCAGTCCTCCAATTTCAAATATGGGTATGGAGCAACCTCCAAAAATGTCAACATCGAGAGCTACACTCAGGTAAGGAAAACTGAAACACAGTGCAGTGATACACTAAAATTACAGCAGTACAGTTAAGGCAGCTGGGAGTTATTTATAATTATTAAAAAAAAATATGTGTCATCAAACTATTATCTATCATGTACATTCTGATGCGAAGATGAATGATAAATTAAAATTCTTTTCTATCTAATTATGCAGCAATAGAACCAGTATTTTTTAAGAGCTGTCCATAAAAGAAACACTATTCTGTAGAAATAATTTAGAAATACCTTTAATTTAAAAATACCTTTAATTTAAAAATATCTTTAAATAAATACGTTTAATTTAGAAATAAATATTTTCTATATATGGATTAAATTCCTGATAAGAATTGTCAAAACAAAATACCCAAGATGAAAGTATTTGACCTTAAACTTAAGTCTCCTCCCAGAAAATATGTTCAAAAACATTTGGAGATGATAAACTCGTATTTCTACATATTCTTTCTGACTACTAAACTGTAAACTTAAAAGCTAAATAGAAAAAAAATGAAAGAAAAAATACCTTCTGTTATTTTGTGAGCTTTTTGTTGAGAATTCAATAAAGATGATTGAAATAATGTGCTTATTTTTTATTCTACAGCTAGTCTGGTACAACAGTTACCAGGTTGGATGTGCAGTTTCCTACTGCCCTACCAACTCCTACAAGTACTTTTACGTTTGCCAATACTGCCCTGCGTACGTACTGCCTGCTTACTCATTATGGATATGGATAATTGTGGATTATGGATATGTTTCCCAACCCCCCTGTGCCCCACTGGCCGTGTGTAGGATAAAATGACTGCAGTCTACTTTAACCTTTTATAGTTTTAAAAATACTGATGTGAATTGTGAGCTTAACAGCAGGTTTAAATAGCAATATTTATTTTATTTCACATTGAAACAGTTATTAGGGAAATTTCAGCAGATGAACAAAGGTGTATCTCTGGCAGAATCAGGCATAAACCATGCTATAACTTGGACCACAAAGCAGAAAGTCAGATGCAAAGTGAAAGCCAACAGCCAATGAATATTTAGAGGTAAATAGCCCATCTCAAGCAGCTGGTGTCAGAAAGGGTCTGCTGAGGTTATTAAGCAACCTGGTCTATTGGAAGGTGTCCCAGCCCATGGCAGGGGATTGGAACAAGGTGATCTTTAAGGTGTCTCCCAACCCAAATAATTTTATGATTCTGTGATTTTATGATTGCCTTATAAGCCCCAAACACTTGCAAACCATTAGAAAAGTAGAGCTAGAAAGCACATAATTTTTTTTGTAGATAATGCTATACAAGTATTCAATTAATTTTGTTTCTCTAAACCTTATTGTCCCTCTTATTTAAAATCAAATTTATTGTTTTCTATGAATATCTGAAATTAAAACATGACTGCCTATGAAAATACTTTTATCCAAAAACTTCTGGATGCCTTTCATTGCGATAACTCCTCTTAATGGCCCAGATCTTCATGTTAATCTTGTCATGCCTTGTATTTCTCTCAAATTTCAGAGGAAATAATGCAATGCAAATAGCTACACCTTACAGAAGTGGACCAAAATGTGCAGACTGTCCTGGCCACTGTGACAAAGGGCTTTGCAGTAAGTGACTCTGTTCTCCTCCTGAAAACAAACATTGCATTACCTCAGATAGTGATGTTGATCCTGTGTAGCATTTTGCTTTTGCATAGTTATTTCTTGCTAATCTGGATGAAAGATCCTAGAGCTGCCCCTTTCATTACCTACCCCTTGCAATAACAGTGGTTAAATATCCCACCAGAACAGGCACAACCCTGAGCAAGGGTGTGTTGGACCAGATGACCTCCAGAGGTGCCTTCCAATCTCAACCAGGTGGTTGATGCCCACCTTTCCACCTGCATTCCCTTCCTATAATATTCAAGCAATGTTAACAGCAGAGAAAAAGTACAAAGGTTATACAGACAAGAAAAACTCAAATCTTTTTGGAAAATGCAGAAGTATCAAACCAAAACTTGGTTTTCAATTAATATTTCACGTCTTTGTTTCTCTCTCTTTTATTCTAGCCAATCCTTGCAAGTATCAAGACTTCCTTGGAAACTGCAAGAACCTGAAAGCTTTGTTTGGCTGTAGCCACTCACTGGTGAAGCAGAAGTGTCCTGCAACCTGCAAATGCACCACTCAAATCATATAAAGTCCTGGTGGATGTCATTACAGCTGCTGTGAGACTCATAGAAGAAGCATAGAACTCACTGTGAAGTGTATTCACCCTCAGTGCATCTGCTCAGATTGACCTATAGATAACAATTTTATCTGGAATCTGACCATTACTTTAGTCCTAAATTAGACTAGTACCCCAAAATAAGTTCTGATGTTATTTTAGACTTTGTAAAAATTATGCTTAAGCTACTAAGGTGTTATTTTGTGGCTTTCCTTACAGTGGATCTGCCACTGATTAATTTCTTTTTAATGGGAAAAACACTTTTAAGACACTTCAGGGGGTTTTTGCATAATATATTAAATGCCACTAAACTTTCTTCTGTTACCTTTTTGCTGATTGTCAGTGGAACATATTCCTGCTAAATAAACACATGATTTACCACTGGTTCACAAACAGAGCTTTTAATCAAAGTTATTTGTAAATCAAGGGTTTGGTTTTTTTAATTTGGAAAATTCTTGCTGGATATTTTGAGGCTCTTTTACACTTCATGTGACTGTGGATGAGACAGGAAGAGAAATACAAAGCAAAGAGAGATGTAAGTTTTGTACAGGCGAAATAGGACGCACACATTGAATCTGACAACTTGTACTTTGTGATCTAAACACAAAGATTCTGATAAATCTGTTTGTGCAGGTGATAAACGGTGCCTTCCTACTAATCTTTTTCCTTATGCTTTCCCAAAATGATACATCCTGGTGCCATTCAGGATGCACTAGGATGCCCCAGAGGCACTCCAAGTGCTCCTCAAGATTGTTGCTGGTCTCCCATAGCTCTCCAGTCACATATACCAGCCCTGAGCAGGGCAGATCCTACTTGTCACCTTCCCTTCCTATTTTAGACCAGTAAAAATAATTTTCTCCTTAGGACTGCAATTCTGGTTCAAGACACAGGAGGGTGAGCCATACCCAGACATTGATCTGCTTCGCTTTTTCATTTTGCTACCCGTATAAAGGACTTCTCCTTCCTTTAGATATTAAATTTCTGGGCCTACCATGGCCTGATTTTAACACTTGCTTGCACAGAATTTCTTAGTTAATACTGGCTGAATAAATAATCACTATATATAGAAGCTGTTTGGGAGTGGTTTCTTCCCCTCTATTGTCTCATCCTGTCTCTGTTGGTCAGATTACTATCATATTAAAGCAATTGATAGCACCAAATTAAGGTTTCCAGGATATTCATGACTAATTCTGGTAGGCTTGATTTTCTCCCTGCCTGAAGCTCAGTTTCACCATCAAGACTGTGCCACAATGCAGGGCCCTGAGAAAGCTGGAGAGGGACTTTTTACAAAGACATGGAGTGACAGGACAAGGGGGAATGGTTTCACACTGACAGAGGGCAGGGTTATACTAGATAACAGGAAAATATCCTGGACAGTGAGGGTGCTGAGGCCCTGGAACAGTTTTCCCCAGAGAAGCTGAGGATGCCCCATCCCTGGAAGTGTTCAAGGCCAGGTTGAGTGGAGCTTGCAGCAACCTGGTCTTGGAACAACAAGATCTTTAAGGTCCTTTCGAACCCAAACCATTCTGTCATTTGTGGAAAGTGTAATTCAAACCAAAGTTGTGTGGAAATTTCCTAAGAAACTTATGGTTTCCTCGGAAAACACTATTCTATGAAACCTCAACTCTCTTACAGGAATATACATGATTTTGGAAAAACTTTCAGGTGTTTTCTGGGTTATTTTTCAAGATTTATTTTTTGCTTTAAACCAAAGAGATGGATGTTAAAACTCCTTCCACACACACACACATTTCCTCTTTCCTCCTTCTCTCTCTGGGCTGATGAATATTTAACAAGGAATTATTTTATTATTAGAGATTTCTGAGAGAGTTGCCTCCCCAAAGATCCAGCTTTTGTGCTCTGGATATCTGGCTATGGTGTTTGAGCATGGAAGCAGCAGGAACTGGAAGGGATCTTCTGCAACCTGAAGTGCCTCCCTGGAGCACCAGGCACCCAACTTGGTTACTGCTGGGTATCCAGGCACAACTTTTATACTTCTATAGGGGATTTCATAAGATTTTGCTTCCCTACCAGTGTGGAATAGAACAAATAGCAGGTGAGATTAAATGCTACCTGGATGTTCCTTTTTCTTAGCACAGGCACCAAGGAGTGCTTGGATCACTTAGTTGTTCATGTCCCTGGAAAGACTGAGATGCTGCTGAACGTGGGCTTATCAAACACAGATGAGGTAAAAGCAATATGGTAAAAGCAATATGACATTCACTGAGATCCAGTATTTCAAGTGAAATTTTTCTTCGTTCTTTGACTGTATTTTCACAAATTTATTTTTCATATTGATGTCTTGACAGTTGTTTCCTTTATGGTACTAGCAGATGCTTTTGGAATGTGCTGCATTGTGCTACGTTTTAGGTGTTAGTCCAGGCATGAAACAAATAACACCAGGAATTTCTTACAATTTCTGTTCTGGTTCCAGATATACTCACAAGAAGCACATATGCTGAGAGATGATAAGAGCAACTACTATGGTACAAGTCTAAGTCTTATCTGTGGGGAGTGGTGTAAGAGCTCTTCAGCAGACAATTTACATGACAAGGGTTTTAAACATAGTTTTGAACAAATGTTATGAAGTAACTTAACAGTCTGACAGCTTCTGAAGAAAGAACATTTTTTGATATTTAAAATGCACCAACTGCAATAGTACCATTATCTAATTTGGCTACCTGAGAATCAGCCTCTGGGCTAAGCCCAGTGGAGGTCTTTCACTTCCAGTATCTCAAAGCCTTGCTGAGAGGTATGGGCCTGTATCTTACCTGTTTTTCTCCAGCTGTTGGTATGTTAGAACAAATCTTCCATCAAACTTGCCTCACTCATGTCTTTAACATATCTCACCTGCAGTAACAACAGGTTAAGCAGCAAATTACAGAATCATTAAGGTTGGAAAAGACCTCTAAGATCATCTAGTCCAACCCTTAACCCAGCACCACCACGCTCACCACTAAACCACGTCCTCAAAGTGCCCCATCCACATACCTTTTAAACACCTACTGGGATGGTGACATCACTATTTTCCTGGGCAGCCTGTCCCAGTGTTTGACAACCCTGTCCACGAGGAAATTTTTCCTAATACCCAACCTAAACCTCCCCTGGAGAAACTTGAGGCCACTTCCTCAGGACCTTATACTAAATGGAAAGCAAGGGCTGAAAACCTTCACGTGCCATTAGAAATTTGTGCTGTCAGAATGCCTCCAAAAAACCAAAAGTCTGGCAAGATGGTTGAGCAAGACCAAGCAGCAAAGGTCCATCAGAGCAGGAACAGGACAAGGATGTTTCCCACCGCTGGGCTGCTCCTGGTTTTCTAGGCCAGGCTGCCAAAAATTGCATTCCTCTAAATGTAAGGGCCACAGCTAAACTGTGGAAAAACAGAAGATGAATTTTCTCATTAAGAAGTTTCTTGACAGCTACTATCTCTGCTCTGGGCTGAGAGCAAGACATTTAACCTTGAGCTTCAGACCCACCGACTGCAGCACAGAGATAATCCAAGACATTCAGGGTAAGGAAGATTAATTAGTGAACGCTGAGAAAGAACCTATGAAGCACTGAGACCTGTTAAATATAGTATCACATTTGATAGCCACACCTCCAGTGTAATTGTATCTCAGTTTGACCACGAGTCAAGGGGACAGGGGGCACCAGGAGATACAAGGAAGGAGGTGACACTCCCTCCCACGCCGACTGGCTGGTGACACCTGAAGGTTCATGGGCTGGTCACTGGGCTCAGTCTTCTGCTCTGGGGTCTGTGCAGTGCCACAACTGGGCTGTTCCCTAGGACTAACAGAGGTACTCTGTCACCAGCATCAATAACAAGTCCTGCAGAAAGGCAGTTTTTAGGAAAAGTTAGGGCAGCAGATCGACATGGAAATGCTCTCCCCCCACATTGAAGAAACGGCCCATATTAACTATTCAGTCTGTTATTGATGGGCAACCCGAGGCTCAGCAGGTGAGTAACTGAAAGTGACTCTTTAAAATGGTTATCATCACATTCCTGGGGATTTTTTTCCACAGTGATGGAAATGACCATTTCAAAACAAATGACATTTGTCACTTTCTGTTTTGTGTCAATAACACTCCTCTGCTTTCTGCTCTACCTCCCACTTCTGCATAAATTGGTGGAAGTAAAGGAGGAAAGCCAAGCTGCCACACTAAAATCAAATTAAGGCTTTTGTTCATTTTGTTGACAAATTTTGAATGAAGCACAAAATTTTTTATTTCATTGATTGACTTTAAAACACGAATTTTTATTTTAGGGCAGGAAAAACCATTCACCTATCTTCTTTTAAAAGTCTTTTCCCAATGGAAACAAATTCCAGAAATGTATACTGAAGATAATAAGGAAATATATGTTAAACCATGTTATTTTTATTTAGCGATACACAGCACTCTTTGTACAGACACATATGATAACTCAAGTTTCCCACCAAGTGATTTCTAAAAGGACAAAAGATGTTTATTTCAGCAAAAAAAATGTAGCCCTTGTGATTTTTGCATAGAACTGAAACACTGAGGAGTAGGGGAGAGTTTCTAAGAACTACTAAGACACAGAAATTACATTATTTCTGTAAATTCAAAGCAAGAATGGATTCACCTCTTATGCAAATGTGACTGTGCAGCTCTGGCCATACAGCAGAGGAGATTTTCCACCCTCACCCAATAATGTATCAGAAAACATATAAAATATCTCCTGTTTTTTTGAAACAGACTCTTAAGTTGATGGGTTTTTTAGAAGTGGTTCCTGTGCAGCTGTCACTATTTCTTATGGTAGGAGATGTTTCTCAACATCTTGGTCTTCATTCTTAATTTTTAGCACAAAATCAAGGGTATATATACTGTGTTACCAAATTTGGTGAAAAAAAAAGTTCTAAAAATTAAAACTGGAAAAGTCAGCAGCAGCCTTCTATTGGAATTAATCACAGAATCAATCACAGAATCATAGAGTCAACTGGGTTGGAAAAGACCTCCGAGATCATCAAGTCCAACCCTTGATGAAGAGGGACATAAAAACTTCACAAATAGAGGGGAAAACATTTATCTAAGGTGGTATGTACTAGCCTACCTACAATTGCAGGAAAAGTCCTCAATGACTTAAAAATTCCATGTTCCTAAGCAGACAAATGCTGGGTGATTGAAGAGGTAAAAAAAATCGGCCACAATAAATAAGGTGTTGGAAGCAGCAATCTTGTTTCTTCCACAGATTGGAGCACATCAGTGTTCCTGAAGAAATCAGTTTATAAATCGGAAAGGAGAGAAGAGGCAATGGAAATGAAGTGTATAAAGGACCAGGAGGGAAAAGTGAAATGAAAGCAAACTGTAGAGTGTAAAGATTGGGAGAAAAAACTTGTGATAAGGCAGAAGCCATCAAAAAATTTAGAAAGCTTGCTGGACAGACAAAAATCACCAGAAATATCAATAGTCATCCAAACTTAGTATTTAATAATGAGCATTGAGGAGTTTTTAGTGTACTCAGGGCACTCATGTTAATGTCCCTGACCAACTCCCCTTGAAGGTTCTCCCACCACCTGCCCATGGCCCCAGGAGCCCCATTTTGGCTCAGCCTGTCTCATCTGTGCCTGTCTCTAGTCTTGGTTTTGGCCCTGTCTCCTGGATTAGCCTTGGACCATCCTTTCTATAATCAATAAACATAAGGATGGATGCATTTGAAACCCAAAACCAATCCAGATGACTTTGACATAATATTGACCACACTAAGTCATAAACCAAGCTTTAACCCTTGGAGCTTAGATTATTCCAGCAGGTTCACACTGGGAGTCATTGCAGATCTAGACAGATCTGTTGAACAAACCAGTGTAAAAGATTTTTATCCAGTCCTATAGGAGTTATTTATTGCTTCTATGCATGTTTTAGAGGTAAATGGGAAGTATCTAAGGACTATATGGCATCTAATGAGCTATGGCATGAAAACTTGTGTCTTTCACAGGTTGGCATGAATGTTTCAGAGACTGGATTTTTCCACTGAGGTTATTTTTCTTTATATACCCATTTATTTGCTCCCAATTCACAGTAGTACCTCCAGTGTTGGCTTGTCCAGGAAGGGGTGTTGTGTTTCAGATAGTAAGTTGGGTTGCAGTTGTTCATTGAATTTGTCCTTGGCCCATTGTGAGGAAATAATAAATTCATCTTGTCAGTTCAATAGCACAGGGCTACCTCTGGTTACTCAGTGATTTAGTATCCACTTCCTGATAACTAAAAAACCAGCAATGTAAATTAATTATAAAAGTCACAAATCGTGGCTTTCATCTGGTCAGTTCTCAAGCTGCAAACAAAGTCCCTACTCTCTCAATATTCAGGCAACTGCAGGAGATGTTAGTTGTACACAGGAAAAACAAACAATAGGGGAGTTTCTTGTAGGAATTTGTTATGTACTAATTGTTCTACCCACATTTGCAGCTCGTGCCAAGGTCAAAATGATCAGAACCTGTGGATCAGTGTTAACACAAGTACAAACCACACGGTTTATGTTGGAGTTTAACTTGTGGTGTGGCTCAGAGATTACTGCTTTCTGCAGTCTCAATCTACCAAACACCCCCTCCAGTCTGGCTGCTGTGGATGGATCGTTGTGCAAAGGAACCCAGGAGCTCCCTTAGCTAGGGAAATTGAAGCTAACAGACCTTTCCATTGAGGAACATTCCCTGATTTTGACTCTTTGAACCCTCTTTGGCCCTTCATGCATGAATTGCAATTATTGTGGCAAACTTAGCATCATGTATCTCACTTCAGATTTCGGTACCATTTGTGCATTCTGCAAGATTTGGAGGAGAGAGAAGTATTTAACCTTCTCAACAGGAGGGCAAAATGAAGGGGAAGGCATGGGAACAGGCTCTCTTGCTGAAACAGAAAACATGCTAGTTTTCCTGGAATCATCACTTAGGTGATGTGGCCTTTCCTTACAACAAAGAGAGCACACAGGACTTTTGCAGGAACAGCACAGCCTTTTACTGAGTAATGTTGTAACTGTGAATCATCATCTGTGGCAAAAAAAATAAAGAGGATTCATGAAGTTGAAAGGGATATATCCAGTTTTCAGAAAATGGGGAAATGGAAACCACCAAAATTACCATTCACAAATAGTGGAAGAGACACCTTAAAATTCAGTAACACAGAAAAGTGGTAAAAATTTGATACAAGGAAAAAAAGATCCTGGGCCACAAGGCAGGGATTATAATTCAGCTTGTTACAGACAAGGCAAAGAGATGAATACACTTAACACTGCAGTTACATCAACTAATGTCATAGTTGTCTAGAGTCACTATTTCTCAAGGCATGTACTGACAGGACATGGGGTAAGGGCTTTAAACTGGCAGAGGGCAGGTTTAGATTGGATATTAGGTAGAATTTCTTTGCTGTGAAGGTCATGAGGCCCTGGCACAAAGAAGCTGTGGCTGCCCCATCCCTGGAAGCGTTCAAGGCCATGATGGATAGGGCTTGGAGCAACCTGGGATAGTGGAAGATGTCCCTGCCCATGGAAGGGGGGTTGGAATGAGGTGATCTTTAAAGGTTCCTACTTGTGCCAGTGCCCCAAGACCCTCACAGTAAAGAATTCCTTCCTAATACCCAAGACTCCACTCAATTCTCTTCAACTTTCTTTAGAAGTGCCCTTTCCTAATGCTCTTCTGGCACTATGCAAAGAGTGAACACAAATACAGGTGTACTCGCAGCTACAGCCTGGATTTTGAAATCTAGAAGGAATCCTCTGTGAGGAAAGACAACTGAAATGACACACTGCCATGTCTGCAGTCATCTTCTTGGGCTTTTTCAGAAGCTTAACACCTACTTACCCTCAGAGCAAGATTTGGTAAAGGACTTTATGCTGGCAGGAGCAGCCACCTCAAGTGCCCAATTGTGAGTAAGCACAGAGAACTGCTGGGGAGCAAGAAAAACACAATAACATAAGAAAAGTCAATAAACATACATGACTTATCACTAACAATTTTTGTAAGCGCCATCTGAGACTTAAAAACAGACATGTAATTGTTGCTATTTTACTCTTTCTTATTGCTCTCACAGGATAATAGGTAGAGCTTTTAGGTGTATGCAAATCATCCATCTTAGCAAAAGTAAGCCCTTTTTATCACCAGAGCAGTACAAACAAGCTCACTGGTCCTTGTAGAAGGGAGAAGAGCCCTGTTATCTCTTGTAAACAGCTTTTCTGCAACTTTGGGATACACCTCAACCAAAAGCTTCTGCCTCTGCATTTTATTCCTGCTTTGCAATGCTCATGCAATAAAAGCAGAATAGGAAAGAGTCAAGTTTTTAAGCCAACCATGCTCCTCTTTAAGTCCCACTTTAGCCAAAGACAGTTTAACTGCATGTAATTCTCTGGAATTCCTTCTAGTGTTTACCCCTATGAGTTCTTTGCGCACTGGAAAGAATAAAAGTATTGTATAGTAATCAAGTAAAGTCTTAGAGAACAAAGTCTGTAAGCTTTCAAATGGAAAAACAAAATGCAATTACTTCAGCAAGAGACACTGTAATATTGACCTAAACTAAACCATCATCTACCTATAATCTGTGACTGGTTTTTGTCCATTTCCACCTGCTCTTCTGGTGGACATCTTAGTGTTTCCTGTAATAGATTTTAAGTGGTGCCTTAGTGACTTTATTTTCCCCACATTTGTCAGAAATCAGGTAAGAGGCTGGTGGGGGTGATATGGACCCACTGAAGACAATCTCATCACTGCTGTCCAAGGAGTTGCAAAACCCACCTGCTGTTAGTTCCCTCTTTAAGGTGAAGGCTATTTAAGGACTGCATGGACAAACTGCATTTACTTGGCTGAGCTTTCAACTTGAGGAGAGGTAGGGGATCTGCTGACTTAAAGAATTAAAGTTAGTGTTTAATGAAAAAACACTTCTACTGTGACACCACAGAAATGGGATAAATGTCAATGTTCTGAAAAAAACTTACTCAGCTCAAAGGCCAGGAGATCTAAGAAATGTTTTTGCTACAGTGTGCTCATGGGCTGCACCTTATCCTACCTCCCTGCTCTCTGTAGCTGTGTTCACAGCAAGAGCACACACCAAGAAGTAGCTTGAAGATTGGTGTGCACCCAGGTCATGCTCTGTAAATCCACATCACTGACTGGGGGATATTCATATCTCAAACTTCAATGAACTGAGCTCAGAGTCTCAAATAACATCAGCTTCTTCTAGGAGACATCCTGAACTTGATTTGAGCATTTGTCAGCCAACAAACATGTCCAAAGGGGATTTTATCGTCCTGGAATCTTGAAACTCTGCCATAACTGTTCTCATTTATTTACATAGAGGTTGTGCTAAGCCACCAACACCCTCTTTTTTCATCATTTGGAAAAACAGGATAAAAGCCCCAACAGCCATTTAAAAGACAAATACCTAAAGTTACTTAGTAGATCCAGGTGTGCAACAATATTTATAAAAGAACAATCTCACTTCTTCCATTGCATTTATAGCCATCGGGATTGGGATGAAGCTAATCAGGAGACACAAGGGAATTTCCTGAAGACCAGCAGGTCCAGTTGTGTACATTTTGATTGCCCTATGCAGCATCTGGATGGACACAGAAAGACTTTGAAATGAGATGTTGCAGGTGGCTGTTGCCCATCACCTGAAAAACCTGTGTCAGAAACAAGACAATCAGGAAAAAAAAATGGGAATGACCAACAGCCATTGATATGGAAGTTGCTTCAGCTGGGAAATATATCAGACCAAAATGCAGAACCTACTAATTTTCTTCTGTGAACAAAGGTTTCAACTGTGCTCTAGAGCTGCAGGATCCAGCCCTTGTTTTCATGATTTAACAGGATAAACATGCCATATTCTCCACAGATGGCATGATCTAGGGCCCATGACCATCTGTAGAAGTTTAGCAATTTAGTAGGGAACTTCATTCATACACAAAACACTTAAAAAAAGTGGGAATAATCTCCTTTCCTTTAGATAATTTCCCCCAGAGAATTTCCACTAGAGAAATGAAGCTATTTTTGTTAAGAGCTGTATATACAGGGGACAGTGGTTACAGATCCTTGTCAGTGCCAAATGCTCCTCGTGATTTGATTTTCCCTTTTTTCTTGGAGAAATCAGATTTGGCAGAGAGGGGAGTCTACGTGCTGTGAACATGCCTTTTTGCTGTCCTGTGAAATTCTTATCAGGTTGGGATGAGCTACAAAGAGTCTAAAACTGTCATTTTCAGTGCTCTGGTTAGAGCAGCATCTTGTCACAGTCGCAGAGAACAACAATCCAAGGTTTAGCTGAGGAAAGCCAGGACTGTTTTCCTTGCCACCACTAGTGACTCAGGGTATGGATATTCATCCTTGGAGAGGCTTGAAGAGAATATCCAAAAGACCTACCATTTCCTTAAGTTAATTGGTGACAGATTCTACCTTGTTCATGGTGAGAGAGAAATGTTTCATTTATTTAGAAGAAAAAAATACTGGAGTATAAAAATATTGAAATATAATTTCTCCAGAGTGCCTATTTGCATGCAAATCATCTGTACATATCTATGACCCAATGATCTGTGGCTGCTTGACATTGGTCCACCTCAGCAGGATAACAGCTTAGTTACTATTTCTGGCCCCCAAAAAAAAAAAAAAAAAGAAAAAGGCATGAATACTCTTTCGATATAAGTGGTGTGTCTGTGTGTTTATGTATCTGAATGCGATTTAAGATATAAAGTAATAACCACAGAGAAAGTCCTGATTGAATGGAGCTGACCCATTTCAAATTTTAAACACTATTAAAAGGCACTTTCCCCAGTAAGATTTCAACAAGGAAACTTTTCCGTACCCCTGAGAGGACTTCAAATAAGAATTGCACATATGTCATGTGAGATCTTCACCAGGGAAAGCATTATGTAACTGAAAAGCACAAGATATTTATGGCCGAGCTCTGGGTAAAAATCAATGAACTTTGCTCATGAGTTTGTTCTTTTTTAATCACTTCCCGTGCTAATGTAAGAGCTCACAGGTCCTCACAGTCAAACCTGGCTGTCTGTCTTATCCTGTGGCACAGCAAGGATGAGCAACAGTATTTTAACAAAGCCCTGTTTCCTCTCTTTGAGCTGTTTGAATGAAATACAGTCTCTACAAGGAAAAAAAACCACGTATGTTCTTATTTTAGCTTTACCACTTGTTTGATTCTGTGATAGACTGGTGTGTTCTTGCTGAATAATTTGATTTCCCTTCCAAATGCACAGATTCATTTGCGAGGAGAAAAAGCTGAGATAATTTTAAACTTAGTTTGGATTAGTGCCTAATTCTACCATCATATTAGAAAACTGTGAATTGGACTTAGGAACAGAGAAAAAGCCATGGCACTGCCCTGTGCACCAGTACAGAGCTACCTTAAAAATAACTGAGTTCTTTAAATCTCATGTGAGCAGTTTTCCAACAGTATCTCTCCAGGACAGCAGCCCAGTGGAACATCATCTCCAAGAATCTATATATTAAGCTGATTTTTATACCCAAGGACTGATACAGTGTTTTACTGCTGTACCCTGGCTCTACTGCTTCATCACCAGTTAGTCTACTACTGCAATATCATCCCTTTTTTTATTAGGTACAATTTTCTATTAAATAAAGGCTCCTACTATACAATTTTGACCTGTCTTCTGACGAATGAAATAAGAGAGACCAAGTTACTCACCATCACATCAATATGACTTTTTATCCTTGAAACTTTGAGGAGCCAAAACAAATTTTGACAAGTGATGTGACTCTCAAGAGCAAAAGATCCTGCAACAACAATCTAGGTGAAATTTGGGGTTCTCCTTCATTTTTTGAGAAAGCTTATAATCTGAGCTTTTTAAAACCGTGTAACAGATTTGGTCTCTGACCTATTTGCATTGTCTGAGTTAAGGGAAATGCAAAAAAAAAGGCAATAATTCAAATTGAAAAATTGAGTTGTTTTCTTCAAATTCCTTTTTAATAATGTAAAGCTTTCTTTTTTAAGAACTAGGAATAACCTTTCTACTTATAAAGAAATACAATCATTTTCTTTCTAAATAAAAGTTTACAATTACATTTTGTGCTCTGAGAATGAGAACTTCACAGTGAAATAAAATCAAGTATGTCTTCAGGATGCTGAAAGAGATTCTCTTTGCTTTATCACATCCTATATGAGAAGGCAGGAGATTTTCCATGCTTTATTTGAGATGAGAAATTATTTACCTTTTCAAAGAAGAGCTACAACTTGAAAATATTATTGACTACAGGAAACACAGTTGAGAGTTGCTGTGTTCCTTACTACTTGCAGCAAACCAGGGTCTGTGAGATTTTCTTGAAGGCTATTTCCTTTTTAAAGGGAGGCAGCGAGAAGCACAACTGTAGCTGAATGAGCTGGTTTGCAATACACATTGGTGGGGATAAAGGCATGTAAGCAGGATTTCACACGCAGAAATAGCCTGGGAAATAGAAATCGCCGTGTTGATCCAAAATATTTCCCTCCCATGGTGGGTGTGACGGTGTGTTCGTTCCCCTGTATCTCTTTTTTTTTTGCTATATCACCCAGACCCACTGAATTAGGCAGCTCTGCTGGAGGCAAACGCCCATTATCAAGCTCTCCCAGCCCCCTGCTCTGCAGCAATGCCTTCAGCCTCGGACACCAACATGAGGTTCAAGTTCTCCATCCTAGCGCTCCTTCTGGAAGTGATCACCATTGTTTTGTTTGGGATATTTGTGGAATATAAAATCGGTAGTGACTCTGACGCCTTATACCCACGTAAGTGTTGCTGTCTAAGAATTATTGAAGTTAGAATTTCTTTAAGCTAATCCTAGGCAAGATTTCTGAATAACTTAAGAGACCTGCTGATACAGACAGAAAATAAAGTCGTGCTTTGGGGCAAACAAATTTTTCTGAGGTGTGAAAGCAGCAGGCTTCAAAGATAAATTCAAGTTGAGCACATATAAAATTCTGTAAGTACTTAACTGCTGAGAATTTCACTGTTCTGGGAGAGAAGAGTCCTGAAAATAGTTCTAGTGTTTGCACAACAGGTCAAAACTTGGAGAACTATGTATTGCTTTGAAAGATTCTAGCATTTTCCAGAGATGGATGGGAGCGTTTCTTGCCAGAACTTCTATCCTGATAACTGTATTAAATAGTTAAAATTATTAGAACATTAATCATCCAGGTTTTGAAAGGTTGTCTTATGAGAACATGGAAACTGGGCAGCATGTGCATCATCATTACAAAATGTTTGCAGAATACAGACTCCATGAAGGGCCATAGTTTTTGTGAGAAGGTGGATAACCCCCTGCTCTCTTCCAAAGCAGTGGCTCCCTTAGGCAATGATAGTTTAGCCTTCAAATGTTTCTGTTGATTTGTTGCTCTGTAAATGCTTGATGAAATGAAGGAGAAAGCTTTTTGGCCTGAGAAGTAGTTGTTGACTTCTCTCACTCTCCTCTTCCTCATGCAAAGATAAGATTGTTGTGAATAAACAGAAAACAAAGTTTGCAGAGCTGCAGACTGTGTTTTCCCAGCAGTACTGAAGGTTTCTCATTCTTTTCCTTGGCTCTGATGTCTCAATGACTTGCAGCCCTGATTTCAGTCCTCTTAATGAGGATCACAGAAGTACAAATAGTACCCTTGTAATTTTGAATGCATCCCTCATTTTGTCTCATTCTAACTGTCCTTTCAGTGATTATTACAGGGGAATGTGATCTCAGGGTCTAGTCTTGTGTCATGTATTCTCACAGAGAGCATTGTCTGGCTGAAAGAACAGTGAATGCACAGCATTATTCAGCTCCAGATGCAAGTCAGCTGATGAACATCAGGAGCTAATCACTCACATTTGGGTTAACTCCACTGAAATGCAGCAGTATCCCTGAGATACAGGGACTTAGGCTATGCCAGAGCCCATTCCATTTCTGAGATACAGCTTGGCCACATCAATGATAATCACAGAGTCAGGGAATGGTTTGGGTTGGAAGGGATTTTAAAGATTATCTCATTCCAACCCCCCTTCCATGGGCAGGGACACCTTCCACTATCCCATGTGGCTCCAAGCCCCATCCCACCTGGCCTTGAAGACTTCCACGGATGGGGCAGCCACAGCTTCTCTGGGCAACCTCTGCCAGGATCTCACCACTCTCAGAATAGAGAATTTCCTCCTTTATTATCTGCCTGTTTAGAAAGTCATTCTCCCTCTTTTTCATAGCCCCTTTAAGTAGTGGAAGGTGCTCTAAGGTGCCCCCAGAGCTTTCTATTCTCCGGGCTGAACAACCCCAGCTCTCTTAGCTGAGGTCATATCAAACTATCCCAATTGTATTGAACTACCCAAGTTCCTAAATTAGGTGGCCTTAGCTAGACAGTATATTGGGAATGACTCTTGGTCCACTGTCACCCAGGAGGTGACACCTAGGCAAAAGCTATGCCAGAAACCACAGTAATAATTTGACAGCACAGATAATTGTACTATTTCCTTTTTTTTTAAAGTAGCTGTTGCCTAAAACACCTCTCCACCTACCCCTTCCCTGACTCTATCCCAAAAGAACATGACAACAACAGATACAACCACAGAACAAAATTGTTTGGGGCATCTTTGTATAATTTGGTAAGCCAGAAGGATGATGTTTAGGACACAGGACCTTTAGATTCAGTTTACTGATTTTTCACCCCTCAAGAACAGAGAAAATGACTCCTCCATTCTCGATATCACACCTCTGGCTCTGGTACTAAACTGATTGCATTTTCTTGGAGTCCCCTTTATACAAGGGAAAATGAAGGAAAGTGCATTGGATTCTTCTGCTTAATGCCAGCAATTTAATAGTTTTACAGTACTGTGGTGCATTTCTGAGTAAACCTGTTCTGCATGGAGGTTGCCTGTACCACACACATCACCATGGGCACTGTGTTCCCTGGGGAGCTCCTGGGGTAGGCTGCTTTAATTTGATATCTCCATTTTAAAAAGGCATCAGAGAGAGGGCAGAAACCTCACCAACATCACAAAGAAGAGGTCTTTAAATGTAACCTATCCAGTTAGGGACCACCTATAGTTATTTCTTCCATAATACCAGTGTCTAAGAGGTGTGGGAGGAATTTCCTGCTGTCTCCCATGGCTCCCTGCACAGTCAGTGTATGACTGTGCTGCTCCTGTGTGCTGTCCCTCAGCTGCCCACACTGTTAACCTGGGAGCAACATTCTGGAGCGGGTTTGGCTCATACAAACCAGCTCCTTTACCTGCTCCTAGGTATGACTTCAAGCATAGCATGGATAAGGGACTGCTTTTAATAAGTAGTACAGGTGGGAAAAGTTGGGAGTGAAGAACAGGTAGCTGTACAGGTTCAACCTGTGAATCAACCTGTGCCATGTGCCTTTTGGCCAGGCTGCTCACTTTACCAGTAGAGACATAAACTAAGCAGACACCAGGGATGTCATGCTGGACTTGTCGATGTTGACCTGACAGAGCTCATGGCCAATAAAGAACTAGAATAAAAAGCAGGATTTCCTAATACCTGTATTTTCGCTTCTAAGACCCCTTCCTCTAAAATTTAGCTGTCTACAAAGTGCACACAAAAGCACAGTTTGCCTGAGGACCTGACAGAAAATTAATGCTGTGGTTGTATAGGTTTATTAGGATATACTTTGAGCCAGGACTTCCCCTGAGTCCCCAAAATGATGTGTTCAAATGGCTTCCCATGCCATCCCCAAGGATGTTAACACATCTGTACTTCAGAGATTTAATTGTTCCTTCCAGGGGTAAATTTATATTCTCAGAACTGCAGTGCAGGGCCTGATTTTATATGTCTTAAACACTTCAGCACAAGAAACTCGAGCTGTTTCCATCGTTTTGAACAGAGGAAAAAATGAAAATAATAATGGAGGATCACCACAGCTTTTCACTCAGGGAAGGAACGCTGAGCTGAGATCATTCCCAACATATAGCTTTGCATTATACTATTTCTACTGGATGCAAGTACAGGCATGGCAAACTGGATGGACAACTTCAGGTGCCCTGTGCTGCTGGAATGGGAGAACAAGGGGGTGTGATGGTTCTTCAAGCACTCCAGCAGGATTTCTTTAGTACTGGTATCCTTTATGCATTGTCTGTGATTGATCCATGACTCAAGGCTTAGGAAAACCAGTGCACCCCTCTTCAGGGTTCTGTGGTATACTACTGTAGGCAAAACAGTTTTAGTATAAACTTAGATACCACAAGCATCTCTGTGTTAAGACTGACCACCTTGCATTGGAATTATGATGTTGGCCTTGGGCAGCCTTGGAGAATCCTGTGCAATGGTTTT
This sequence comes from Manacus vitellinus, assembly GCF_001715985.3. NCBI lineage: Eukaryota > Metazoa > Chordata > Aves > Passeriformes > Pipridae > Manacus > Manacus vitellinus. Next base: position 1,354,705 of record NW_021938895.1, read on the forward strand.
GCTCAGGATCTGCTGGAGCATTTTTCCAATCTTTGTTTTCCTGCCTCACAGAATAGAACTACTATGCTTTCCTAAACACAACTAATTACTGAAACAGTTCAGTTCAAATCAGGCTGTTTTCTTCATCATTTAAAATCATTGCAGACCTACTCTTCTCTATAACAAAGCATGAAGGTAGTTAAAGCTCAAGGTATAGGCTAGGCTAGACTCAATAGAATTTGTCCTCAGCATCCATGAATTAACCTAGTTCTAACCAGGACTTCTAATTTACACTTATTTGTGTAAATAAGTCCAGACAGCTTTAAAATATCGAGCCTGAGGAGGAGGCAAAAGGATTGGGGATATTTATGAACCACCTGCATTTCTATAGAATTATAGAATGGCCTGGCTTTGAAAGGACCTTAAAGATCATCTAATTCCAAGCCAACTAACAATGCCATTTCTTAGGTGCAACATAAAGGCTGTTACTACACACCTGTAAGTGTTTCAGTGCTAGGTCAGGGCTGGAATATGACACTGCAAATACAGAAATTTATCAGGAATCTCCAGTAACTTATACTTCTGGGCCCTCTTTTGGCTGAATCTGGTAACACATATAGCAAAACTAAGGATTGCTTAAAGTAATTGGAATTGTAACTTCAAGCCAAATATTATACTAACCAGCTCAATGTCTCAAGTTTTTCATGCATATTGGTACGTAAGAGCAATGAAATAGAAATTAAAAGAAAAGATTTCTCTATACTAGAGGTTCTTACTAACAATAAATCAGAAAAAAACTGTTATTATAGCACTCAAACCTGTTTGGTTTAGAGTTGATTAAATCACATAAAACTTAAGAGTAAGGAAATATTTTAAAATATAAAATATTCATGTTGTGGTCATAGACTCAGTTGGTATTAAAAGCCTAAAAATAAAGAAAATTAAACATAATAACTTTAAAAAGTAGAAGAAGAACTAGCCATATTTTAACAAAATTCATATTTAGAAAAAAGCCCAAACATTTGAAGAAAGACTAAGTGTGTGTTGACTAATGATATTAATTTTTTAATTTAAACTTTACCTTAAAATGACTTTTTCTTTTATCCATGTAAATAAATCAATGTCTTGTACAGTAGTTTTTAGGGATGCCAAGCATAATGTTCTTTCTATAATGATATTAGGAGGAATATTATCAATAATATTTCCCAGACACTCAGTCTTCAGCTAGTAGACTGGTCACGAAGTGGGGAAGAATGTGTCATATCCATGAGAGAACTTTGGAATTCTTTTCTATTAAATCCTCCTTTATCCCTAGCTTTCTGCACTTCCCAGTCACTTTTCATTGTCACTACACAGACATGTTTTCCCTTCAGATTTTCAGGATGTCCACGTGATGATATTTGTTGGATTTGGTTTCCTGATGACCTTCCTGAAGAAATATGGATTCAGCAGTGTTGGCATCAACATGCTCATTGCTGCATTCGGTCTCCAGTGGGGAACCCTGATGCAAGGATTTTGGCACATGCATGGAGGGAAAATCCAAACTGATGTCAGAAGGTATATGTGAATTTACAAAAATTGATATTTCTATCCCTTAGGATATCAGGAGAAGCCATAAACTACACTATCTTTGGGATCAGACTTTAGGTTCACCTAAATTTCATTAAGCCTTACTGTCCACCTCTCCAAATCCATCTCTTCACCTCTAAGGGGGCCACACCTGGGCCAAAGGAGCCAAAGGGTGGAATGAAATTTGAGGTGCTACATTATGTGTGGGCCATAAGTCCTGCAGAGAGATTGCTTTGAGTCTCTGGACTTGTAGAAGCTGGAAGATTTCAGCAGTAGCACAGCATATTCTGCATCCAGCAGGCATGGAAGGATCTGTCTTTCCATGACTCACAGGGTCACAGAAGAAAGTCTGGAACAGCATCTCTATCCACTCACAAGGTTTTCTTCTACTTCCTGAGGAGTGACTTCCATGAACATCACACTGCAGTAGGGTCTGAACACCGATCACAGAATAAGAAACCTCATGAGCAATGTCTCCAGCAACTTTTAATCCCTCTCCCATTCATCTATCCTGCTTCTACCGAGATCTCAGAGTGTTTTTCACATCTGAAGTTCTATTTTCTGAGGCAACTTGTAGACAATTTTGAAAGCAACAGCATCCAAACATTACTGTGGGACAAGCAGGAATACTCTAAGTAGCTCCTTAATGCTCACAGGCAGGCATTTGTAGACGGATCCATAATTTAGTGCCTCTCTGTGCTCCAAGTTCTTGACAAATTTGTAGTTTTATTTACCTTTGCCATTCCCCAAAACATGTTAATGCTGAACCTGCCTGACAGGTCATGCAAACATGATGCACAGTGACAGAAAGTCATGCAAGACTTTCAGAATGATATAAACCATCAGACTGAAGCCGAGACCTCCCTGTCATCTTTGAAATGCAAGTGGCAGTCAGGGCTGGAAATTGAGGTGCTGGAACATGTCCAGAGAAGGGCAACAGAGCTGGGCAAGGGTCTGGAGCACAAGTCTGATGAGGAGCAGCTGAGGGACCTGGGGGGGCTCAGCCTGGAGAAAAGGAATCTTGGGGGGACCTTCTCGTTCTCTACAGCTCCCTGAAAGGAGGTTGTAGCCAGGTGGGGTTTGACCTATTCTCCCAGGTAACAAGCAACAGAACAAGAGGGAATGGCCTCAAGTTGTGCCAGGGAAGGTTTAGATTCGTTATTATGAAAAATCTCTTCAGAGAAAGGGTTATCAAGCAATGAAAGAGGCTGTGCAGGGAACTGGTGGAGTCAAATCCCTGGAAGCTTTCAAAAAAACATGCAGATGTGGTGCTTAGGGACATGGTTTGGTGGTGGACTTGGCAGTGTTGTGTTAACAGTTGGACTTAATGGTCTTAGGGGTTCTTTTCCAACCTAAATGATTCTATGCAATCCCTGCACATCTGCAATGTACATCTCATCTGTTTTTTCATTATAATTTCAACCAGTTAAGCACATTTATGGTATAAGCAGGAGGAAACCATCCCACACTTATTCCTCAGCAGTTGGTAAGATCCCTACAAAATCCATCTGGAAAAATTTCATTTAATTTTTACCCCCAAAGATGATCTTGATAATTTTATACTTGAAAAGTTAAAGCTCTATCATATTAATATGCCATGTTGGATATTACAGCCTTTAAACTGCTTTTCTCTTTTTCATGGTTTTTTGCTTTACCTTGTTTTGTTTTTATCTATTTTCTTACTATCAGCATGATAAATGCAGACTTCAGTACAGCAACTGCTTTGATTTCATTTGGAGCAGTTCTGGGGAAAACAACTCCCATTCAGATGCTGATCATGACAATTCTGGAGATCACCATCTTTGCATGCAATGAACATCTAGTTGCCGAAGTACTTCAGGTACAACTATCTAGCAATAATTGTTTTCTCTTTATAACAAATGCTTTCACTTTGCAATACTTCCTGTTTGCATATTCTAGGTTTTAGTTTCTACCATAGAAATTAAACCATTAAAGTCATCCAGACTTCTCTTTCATCAAATCTTCATCTTTATGTTGTATAAAATCTGAAGTCTTATTTTGGGTCCCTATTACAGGCCACAGATGTTGGAGCTTCAATGACTATCCATGCTTTTGGAGCTTATTTTGGTTTGGCTGTAACCATGGTGCTGTATCGTCCTGGTCTGAAAAACAAACATGAAAATGATGAATCCACATATCACTCGGACATGTTTGCCATGATTGGTAAGTGAAGTAAGAGACTGAGTGCTGAGAAGTTAGTTGTTTATTCCTCTTCTATCTCTATTTTTAGCTATTTTATCTCTATTTTACCTATTATTGCACTACATTCATTTTCCTAAGTATACTCCTAGAGGTAAATTCTTTATAGTCTGATGCATGGACCATATTTTCAGTGATACACATATATTTATACAGCTTTTCCTTGGTTAAAAGAAAGGAAAGATCAAAGTAAAGATGCGTTTTCACTGTGCATTCATGGTGACTTCTTTTTTGTTGAATCTTCTGCTTTTAAGACGTATTTCCATAGAAAATCATCATAATTAAAAGGATTGAGTTGTGCCTGTCATGGTAATGACTGTGCACCATATACCTGTGTGTCCCTGAGATCTATTCACAGACCAATTAAACAGCTAAAACTATTAGTTATATCTATAGGTGATAAAACATTTGCATATGAACTGTCTTGCTAATGCCTCTTATTCTGATTGGGGTTTCACATTGCTCTGGCAATAAGTGGCCGGTGACAAGGGGTCACAGCATGTTAGCAAGATTTGACAGAGATCACCTGTCAAAATCCCAGCTGCCAGTGTCAAAAGCTGTGTATTCTATTATTTCTTCCAGTATTTTGGCTAGTCCATGTTTCTTATTAATCATCTCCCTCATTTCTTGTAGCTACCTGTGTTGTGTTGGGTCTTTCACATTAAAATACTCTTTGTGACTGAATAGCCTTTGCTTTGTTTTGACTTGTATTTCACCCAGGTACCCTGTTCCTTTGGCTGTTTTGGCCCAGTTTTAACTCTGCCATTGCAAGTAGGGGAAACATGACAACAGCAATTATCAACACTTACTATTCCTTGGCTGCAAGTACCATTGTAACATTTGCCCTCTCCAGCTTGGTGGACAAAAGAGGCAAATTCAGTATGGTAAGAATCACATCATAACCTCTGTTAAATCGAGTCAACCCTCTACAATAAGAGTGTCATGTGAAAGGTGGGAGTTCAGATATTTGCTCATAAATCCCCCAGGAAAGTTGAGACCCTGGTGTCCAACAGTCTGTCAGTGTTTCATAAGGAGACCCTTCACCACCAGATCTATCGAGCGTACCTCGACCTCCCTTGTTAGGGGCAACTCAACAGAGCCTGGACCCCTCAGCGGGTCCTGCCAAGGTGTTATCCACCACCAGCAACTGCAAGGACTCACTTTAGCAATTTACAGAATAATATTTTTTATTAATACAAATTCTGACAGATTAATAAGGTTTGAAAGTTGTCGGCCATAGCGTCTACTGCAAAAATATATTTTAAAGCAATCTACTGATACAAATATTAAGCAAGCACAAGCTCTGATACGAAGCAATCTAATTAATATACTATGGGGTAAGCACAAGCAAAAGCTCTAGTCCTAAAAGCAGCATTTAACGTGTATAGAGCATATTTCTCATCCCAGGCATCCCTCTCAGGGAGGGGGGGAGAGAATGGACTCAGCCAATCAACTGATCCCAGCAGTTTCAGTGCAGGTCTTCTTCCACTTTCCTCTTATCCCCAACTTACTTTTATACTATTTTCTTTATGTTTGCGTGGAGTTTAGTCTTTCTTCAAATGTTTGGGGTTTTTTTCCGAATATGAATTTTGTAAAAATATGGCTAGTTCTTCTTCTACTTTTTAAAGTTATTGTGTTTAATTTTCTTTTTTTTTTTTAGGCTTTTAATACTGAGTCTATGACCACAACACAGATATTTTATATTTTAAAATATTTCCTTACTCTTAAGTTTTATGTGATTTAATCAGCTCTAAACCAAACAGGTTTGAGTGCTGTAATAGCTTTTTCTCTGATTTTATTGTTAGTAAGAACCTCTAGTACAGAGAAATTATTTCTTTTCATTTCTCACAGAAAGGGTTGGAAAGCACTGGAGCAGACTGTCCAGGTGGTGATGCAGGGTTGATGGTTGGGCTTGATAACATTAAAGGTCTTTTCCAACCTTAATGATTCTATGAATCTATGATGATTTTCTCTTGTCCACAGGACCTGCTGGATCATAGTGACATTAGTCCAGTGTTCAGGTGGACTTCTGGGTCTTATTCCAAAGACAGACCTATTTGAGTTATCTTATTACAAGAGCCAAAACAGGTCTCCCAAGGCAAGGACCTATTCCCTGACAATCTCACAGTGCACCTGCACAACAGGGAAAACCAAACTAACTTGAGGCTGCCAGGCTGACAACCTTTCATCTCCTGGCCCTAAAATCCAGCCCTATATTTTCACCCACTCCTTTCCCCCAGATGCAGTTTTGTCTGAGCATGATCAGGATCAGGATTTGCTGCTGTTGTAGGAGGCAGCTCTCACTCGCTCAGCCTGGATTCTCAAGAGATCATATGAGTTTTGGTGACTTTGCAAAAGCTGGACTTCATTAAAGTGGCTTAGAGCAACTTTGAACAGACAGCAAGAATATGTAACAGGGAACTTTGCTTTAAGTCCCTGTTCCTTCTTCATTGGAAAAATCTCACCTGAAGAAAAGGAAAAGTTCTGTGTGCAAGAGAGCCTTCAGAGGTACTCAGCCCTAAAAGGAAACTCTGTTCCTCATATATCACCTCCCCCTCTGTGTCCCCTCTGCAGGTACTCATTCAAAATGCCACCCTGGCAGGAGGAGTAGCAGTGGGTACCTGTGCTGACCTACACATTTACCCTTTTGGTGCCATGTGCATTGGGATCCTTGCTGGAATTGTCTCTGTCCTTGGGTTCCGCTTCCTGTCTGTAAGTATTGGGGACCCACCTCTGCTCTCATTTACTTATTGCCCTTTGGATTTCCTGGAGCTCTGTGCATTTGCTAGAAAGGGAGGATAGAAACTGGCTGATGCAGCAAACTCTAGACAATGGTGACTTTTAATAATTTGATTATTTTAATAATAATGATTTGATTTTTGTACTTCTGCACTACTTTCTTTTGCACATCATTCTAGAGATCATGGAATTCTATAAACTCACTATAAACTTCCGATTTCCCCTCATTTCAGCCTCTGTTGGAGTCCAAGCTGAACATTCAAGACACTTGTGGAGTTCATAATTTGCATGGTTTGCCTGGAATTCTGGGAGGTATCGCTGGCATCATAGTAACTGCAGTAACAGATCAGACAATGTGAGTTATAGAGAGATGAGAGAAAGGTTTCTTTTAATTTTTGAACATCTATCTTAATTTTCTACCTTCTTTGGATCTAATTATGATTTTTTTTTCAGAAATACACCTTTGATTTAATGACAGGCATCATATTCTGGTTTGAATGGGATTCTTCTTAATCTCCTGCCTTTAACACACTGTTTAAATGCCAAGTTTGTTCCAGATTAAAAATGCAAATAAAAACAAATAAATTAAAATCATCATTAAAAAACTCAGTGCACAGAACCATTCAAACATAGAAAAATATTTATTATGATTCTACAATTGCACTGCTGGTAACTGTAATATTTCAAAACAAATTGGCAAAATGGGCCTTTTCCACTATCTTATAAGACTCCAAGAAGATGAAACGATGATCTTTTTGACAACAGGGAGCATTCTCTAAAAGCTTACAGGATACTAATAATCTTTTCAAAGAACTTGTTTTCATTTGAAGTCTAAACCAAGTCAAATTAAAGTCATGATTTGTCTTGTACACAACAATGGTAAGATTTGTTGGACCTAATGTTCTTGGAAATCTTTTCCAACTTTGATGATTCTAGGATATTTTCCTATGAGCCACCTAGTCCAGCAGGCAGCAAGTACAATGTTGTAAGACCAACCATCAGTCTCAAAGTGTACCAGTTTTTCAATAGTCAATGGTTTGTTTTCTACCCCTTTCAGGCATGGTGTCCAGCTAACTCCTGCCAAGCAGGTCGCTGCCCTGGGAAGTACACTTGGAATTGCACTGGTGGGAGGAGCATTGACAGGTCAGTCTGATGCATGTAGCAACTGAACTGTGTGTGAACTTAGAGACTTTTCCATGGAGAATGTCAATGTATCAACAATTTCATGTGAATAACACAAAATAGAAGTAATGCATGATGACACACTGGCAGAAACTTAAACGTAGAAATGCAGTTTTTCCAATATTTTTTTCTTCAAATAAAGTCCAGATTGGACATAAGAAGAATTTCTCCACTAAAAGGGTTGTCAGACATTGGAAGGGGCTGCCCAGGTGGTGGCCTCCCCATCCCTGGAGGTGTTCAAGAAACGACTGGACGTGGCACTCAGTGCTCTGGTCTGATTGGCAAGGTGATGTTTGGACAGGGTTGGACTTGATGATCTTGGAGGTCTTTTCCAACCTTCATGTCTCTATGATTCCATGATTCTAGATATCCTACTGAATACATGCTTCAAAGATACTGAGTTTTATATATATGTATATATATATATACATAGGAATAGTAAGATGTTGTTCTGGATGGAATTCTTCTCCAGATTTAAAATTCTGAACACTAACTAGTTTGAGACTAATACATATTCAATGAGGTGTCACATGTTTCCATGTGTTATTGAATACTTCCAAACAAAAAAAACCCAGGAAATTTCGGTCTGAAGTCTGGGAAAGGTTTGAGCAATTAAAAACAAGCTCTTATTCATGTTTATATGAAGAAATCTGCATCACCCCTCAGAATAAGTGACCTGATGTTCCAAAATGGTTGGATATTTCTGTAGATAAGGAAATGAGTCAGAAATCTTAGCTGGCTCCCCAGGGCACATCTTAGGGACATTTATTTGGTGATTTTCTCATTTTTTTTAACCTCTGATGCTGTTTTTCCTGCAGGTGCTATTCTAAAGCTGCCCTTCTTGGGAGAAGTCTCTGACCAGAACTGCTTTGATGACTCTGTTTTTTGGGAGGTAAGATACAACCTCCTTTATTTTTGTGATATTGGGGAATGTACATCACACTGCAGCCCTGCTCTCCTGAGTTGGTGGTTTGCACACTTGAGTCAACTTTCAAAAATGATGCTCTGCCTCGGGCTGTGGATTTATCAAGGCCATCTTCAGGACCTTTTCTGGACTTCTTAGCTAGTCATGGCCTTTTGAACAAAAAGTAGAAATGCAGCCTACAGATTGATATGTCAGTGGAGCTCTTTATCTCTCTTTTAAGTGCTCACTGTATCAAGTATCCTCTTCCTTATTAGAGACTGATGACATACTCCTAATTTAGACAACCTGAATTTTATCCTTTAGGCCAGGACAAACCCAAAAAGGCAAGGCAAGAATTAATACATGACATACATTCATTGTAAATAAAATGTACTGAAGCAAAAAGGAGTCCTTGTTAAGTGTTTTAATGAATTAAATTCCAATATGGACCAACCACACAATTTGGCTTTTGATGAGAGAAGGTTTGCAGTCTAAGAGAAAGTTTTGAGCCAAAAGATCAGCTGCAGCAACGACAATCAGAAAAACAAAAACACAAAAAACCCCAAACAAAACCACAAACAAACAAAAACCAACCAACCAACCAGCCAAAAAAAACCCCTAAAATATTTTAATGACAACTCTGCAAGATATGTGCTGGTTGACCTTGGGAAAGTCAAAGACCTAAAATGTGTTGTCACATGTAAATGTTAAAAAATGTCAGGAAAAGTTTTACAATGGCTGAAGAATTTACAGCCTGAGTTGACCCGTGATAATAACAGCCCCTGCTCTACTGAAGGTCCTGTAGTATCACTAACACTGATCAAAAATACTCAATTCCATATGAGCTTTATCAGATAATGGGAAGGAACATTGATATCTGGCATACAACATCATCTATATTTCTTTAGAGAAGTCTCTTTGTTTCTTTAGAGCTCCTTGAAAATCCCAGATATATATTCTGTACTCTCATGGCTGACATCAGCGTTAGGGAATTCTTCTATGAACAAAACCCTAAATTCACCCCTCAGAATCCAGAACTGGTGGTTCATGTCAGGCTGTGCCAATGCTGATAAGCAGACACATAACATACACAAATAGAATTACATTCTCAGCACGTTTTAGTCATCTTTCATGGTAAAAGTCTATATCTCATTAACTGAACTCTTCTGTTTTTTATGGCAGGTTCCAGAAGAGGAGAAAGGACATGAAATTCACTCCAGCAACCGTGATGAGAACAGCAGATTTGAAGCTGCCATGTAGAAAAATAATTAGTCTGTAATATTTGTGCTAATGAAGCTCTTTTACATTTCTAATGCTAAGAAACAACATCCAAGTATTTTCCTTACCACCAGGGAGTTTTAAGAAGTAGCTGTAAATAACTATATTTTTGTGATATAAAACAAGCTTGATTTTAAAGTATGTAGTCATTATGCCAAGCCCAGACCAATTAATTAGGTCTTTCTAATATATTTTTTCATCATCAAAATTATCTATATTTTATCTTTGGTTGCCACTGAGTCAATATAGCTATTGTAACAACTTTTGGGATTCAAGATTCCTCCAGGATAATATATTTAACTGCAAGATTTCTGTGTTACAACCACATCCTTCAGCTGTGTAGAGGTAATCAAGAAGAAATTAATTGATAGTTTTTATTCAGATTCTAACAAGCTTTTCACCAGAGCATCCCATATTAACTTTTTAGGAAAGTTTGTTGTCCTATTTTTGGATGGGGGTGGGAGGGGAATGGGCTGTGTTTTGAAGATTGATTACAACAGGAAACAAAATATTGAAGTCATTCTTATGGCAAAGCACAGAATACAGCGATTGATGAGCTACTCTAAGTGGCAATATGAGTATCAAGATTCATTGTTAATATGTTTATTGAAAGGGAGAAGAAAGTGAAATTGTGAAAAATTTCATTACAGTCACAGATTTCTTTAGACTGTTTCAGGGACACAATAAGGGAATTGAGTAGGAGCTATGAGAATCAGGTAGTTGCATAATATGTCTTATTACATTCAGCAGTAATAAGTGGGTTGTGGCACTGGTAAGGTTAATAAATATGAACTGAACTAATGCTAGCTCCAAAAAAGCAGGAGTTGTTAGGAACTGATTGGAAAGAAACCATGTCCAACCTACAGAAGACTCAGAGAGGACTTCCATGTGGTGAGTCACTGACTTTGAAGTCACTGTCTCCTAAAACAAGAGAAAGCAGAAAGAAGAAAATTGAAGCTAAATTAATGTAAATTAACTCCACCTGAGAAGTGATGACAGTGGCTGCTCAGCTAAGAGAGAGAAAAATTGAGGAAGGAACTCTACAAGATGAGAGTAGCCGGGAGCAGAGTCACACCCCACATCTGTGCCCATGTGTATGGAGTAATCCAGGGAGAAGCAATGGATGGGAAATCTAGCAGAAGGAACACTTCAGTGCATTATTTGGACATGGAAAGCTACCACTGATGTCTCAGAAGAGCAAGCTAAAGTGGGTGAACTTTAAAGACTTTATATTAGCATCTTATTTCAAGTCTGACTCATCAGACTAAAGAGAAAAACTCCTCTCATATAAAATAGCACATATGTTTTCAGTTCTGCTGATGTATTTTTCCTTCAAAAACTTTAGAAGGATACTAGTCAGGGTTGTCTCATGTTATATCAGCTGTATACTGCTATATATGCCACATTTCTACCTATAGATGAAAACACATTTGTTGTAATACACTTCAGTTCAGATATGCTCTTTTGCAGATGTACAGCAATTGACTCTGTTCTACCTTGTTGGCTATAAAATATGCTTTATCCTTTCAAAGCTTTCACACAATCATATTTGTAAAAATGGAGAAGGTATTTAACAATGTAAATATTGCATATGTAGATATTTTAGAAGAGATTTTGTATAATTTGCAAAGTATTGAAGTACTTCAAAAATATTCCATATGTAGACAGCCTTTAAAAATCTTATATTCAATACAGGAATGTCACCCCTCAAAATCTTGTTTTGGGATTCAGAGGGTCTTTCTTTCACCTTACAGAGGTGAGGTAATTTCACTGATTCTGAGTGTTGACCACCCAGGAATGCCTGAGTGAAGAGGTACCACTCACTGTCAGTAAATCTTTCAGAATTATAGAATCATTAAGGTTGGAAAGGACCTCCAAGATCATCAAGTCCAACCTGGAATGGAATATCACCTTTCCCACTAAACCATATTGTGAAGTGCCGTGTCTACTTGTTTTTAGAACCCTTCCAGGGATGGTGAGTCCACCACTTCCCTGGGGAGCCTGTTCCAGTGTTTAACCCCTCTTTCAGTGAAGAATTTTTTCCTAATATTCAGGCTGAGCCTTCCATGGCGAATGATGCCCTCAACAGTTATCTTTAGCTTTTAAAACAAAAAGGGAAAAAATGAACTATGCAGTTTGGTTCTCCAGTTCTCCTTATAATCTCTCCATAGTAATCCAGACCCTCATCCTTCAAGAACTCATTATTGTCCTCTGCCTTTTTTTCTCAGAAGTTTTCTGTCCCAGAGAAATCAGTCATTCAGGTTCTCTCAAAAAACCAGAGGAGGGAGATAGATTGTTTTGTTTAATCAGAGCTTCAAATGTTACTTTCTTTCCCATGTCACTGTGCCCTTGAAGTGTATGATTTGTTCTTCTGAAGGGTCATTTCCCTAATTGTTCACCTCCATACTTCAGCTGCCAGTGGCATTTGGTTCTCTGTCTTAGGATATTTTCTTTGGTTGGTTATTTCCCAGTTAATCAAAACTTTAAACACCCTGAGTCAGTAGAGTTTCTTTAATAACTAGTTACAACTTCTGTGTAATATGTTAATGGACATAAAATATTTTACCAAGAACTTTGCTCTTCCATGAGGGAGCCTTACACTGGCAGGAAAGGAAAGTAAGGAGGAAAACAAGAGATGGGGTGGAAGACAAGCTTAGAGGTTGGGACTGAAAAGTAAAGCAAACTGCTCTAAATTCAAGGTTTATGATCATCAGTGTTTCTTTTCTTTCTTATAAAAGACTGACAATTTTTTATTCCTTCCAATAACCATTAAACATTCTGTCTTACCTTTGTTCTCACCTTGACATGTTAGTTTTTACGTTAAAAAAGCTTAAAAAAGGTTTATTTTTTTTAGCAAATAAAAACTTTAATTATATCTTATTTAAACTAACCAAAGGTCAAGCTTATTGTCAAAACACCAGTGGATGATCATAATTTGAAGATTGGTTTAGTTCTTCAGCTCTGTCAGAGTAGTATCTTTGTATTTCATTATTGAAAGGTAAATTTATTTTAAAGCCATTGGCTGAATATTTGCTTATAAAATTTCTTTTCATATTTGTATTCAAATCCATTGCTGATTAAATGAATGAATTTAATGATCAGATGGCCAACTGTATTTGTTTGACATTTCTTGAGGATGTACAGTCTTCTTTCTCTCTCAGTGGGATCAACCTGTTAAAAAGTATGTGCACTGTGAGAGTCTTGCCAAAAGAGAGCTCTTCCTCTTCTTCACAAGCCTTCCTGCAGAAGTTCACCTTTCAGTCACCCCTCAGCTCCTTGTTGTTAATTAAATTCCGGATATATGTGGAAAGACTGACATTCTCTGTGCCTTTTTACCCCATCTGGGAAGGTGGAGTAGAATCAGGCCAAGTGGCACTCAGCTGGACACATGCCCTGGACTTTTTCCAGGATGCATTCCAGGTAGGTGAAATGTCTTGGTCTGTTTTTCAGAGACCCTGGGACAGTAGCAGACTCAAGGTAAGGCAGTACAAGAGCAGGCTTGTTGGAGCTCCTTTTCCAGGCTCCCAGCCATGTGCCAGGGCACTTTTCCTCTAGGTCTCTGCGCCTGCATCCCCAGGGGCTGACTCCTCTCCTCTGCCTCTGGTCATATCTCTGCAGGGATCCTGATGCTTTTAGGAGATAAGAGCCTGGGCACCTCCCTTCACACAGCCTTCACCTTCTTGCCTCAAGGCCATGTACAATTTAGGGCTCTAGACTTCTACTAGAAACTCTTCCAAACACTGTTCTTCAGGCTGTGGCTCAGCTTCTCTGGCCAGTCTCAGTGAAAGACCTGGATGGTTTCTTCTCCACTGTTGCTTCTTCTAACAACTCCCTCTCTGCTGCTCAACTCTCTTAAAGTCTAAGACATGAGTCAGACTGTACCTCAGCCCTCTTTCCTCACCCAACAGAGGACATCTTTTCTCAATGAGGTGTCCAGTTCTGGGATCCCCAATACGAAAGAGGTATGGACAGACTGAAGAGAGTCCAGCAAAGGGCCACAAGGATGCTGAAGGAACTGCAGCATCTCTTGTACAAGGAAACACAGAGAGATTGGACTGTTTAGCCTCGAGAAGACTCGGGGGGATCTTATCAGTTTGTATAAACACCTGGAGGAAGGTTCAAATAAGTCAGAACCAGACTCTTCTCAATGTGTGCCCAGTGACAGGACCAGAGGCCATGGGCACACACAGGGGAGGTTCCTCTGAACATCAGGAAATACTTTTTTGCTGTGAGAGTGACTGAGCACTCCAGGTTGCCCAGAAGGTTGTGGAGTCTCTCTCCTTAGAATCCTAGAATTGTTTAGGACCTTGGAGATATTCAAAATCTGTCTGGACGTAGTCTAGGACAACTGGCTCTCGATGGCCCTGCTTGAGGAATGGGCTTGGACCAGACAAATTCAAAAGTCCCTTCCAATCTCAATCATTCCATGATTCTGTGACTTGAAATTCTCAGTGAATTCAATGGAAGCAAAGTTATGCCAATTCCTAGGTATTTTAAAAAAATAAGTCTGTGCACTACTCCCTTGGGCAGTGGCATTTTGATTTCAGTTCTCAGGGTATCAAGGTTGTATCTGTACTAATGACAAAAACTTAATCAGTAACCAGGACAGTGTACAGAGTTTATGACTTTTATACCAAAAACCAGGTCAACGACCATGTTCTTGGACTTTCATACTCCAACACTGAGCTACACTCTCACCCAGTCACACACTTGGCTAGCAAACATTTACCTGCCTCTGAACCCTGCTGAGGTATAGCACAGAGGGAGAGAACTAAACCAGTCACAAATTGCAAGAAAAGTATCTGGGAAAGAGGTTTAGGGACTAACACAGAAGTCTCCAAAGGGAAATTTTTGCAGGAGGACAGAGATCCAGAGTCCACATTTTCTCTTTTCTCTTCTGTGGCAAACACTTTGTTGAACAGAGATGGACTGGAGCAGCAACACTTCCATCGGTTTAGTGTTCATCCTGGCTTTTCTATACATTTTGAAAATAGCAGGTTTCTGGGACAACAACCAGAGAAAGAATTTTCCTCCAGGACCAAGAGCATTACCTATAATTGGAAACCTTCATTTATTTGATTTGAAGAGACCCTACAGGACTTATGCACAGGTAATAATTTTCTTTTCTATTGGTCCCATAACTACACATATCACTGAGCCCATAGTCCAAGATGGCAGAGAGTTTCTCCTACTGTCCCTGACATGTTGTCTCCATGGATGATCCTTTAGCAAGGGACAGGAGATGGTTATTTGAGTAGAAAACTTTGAATGCAGAAAGATTTGTTCTTTACTGTAATATTTACTCCATGCAGCTTCATGCATCCAGGTTTCAGCCTTAAACAACTCTCAAATTAACAACAAGGGGCCACCTTATTTTTGTGATAATTTTGAGGAAAAGGAGTGATTTTGATATGTGGTCTAACTCCCTCTGCTTTCCACTGATTGATGTGTCTGGACCTTACTGGAGCTTCTTGCCTCCACTGATTCAGAAAACTTTCTCATCTCTCTTTCCTCGTTCCTTCCCCAAAAGCTGAAGATAACTATATACACTTAATATTCAGGGCCAACAGTTGCCAGAATAATAAACTTTTTGTTTTACTTCTAGTACTTTCTCCACCCAGTTTATTGCAGGGCTTTCCTGACTTTGAGTCGGAAGACTTCAATGAACCTGCTCCTTTCTTAGAGTTTTTTCCACTCAGACATTGCAATTACACATCCTCCTTGCTGATGATTTCAAAAGGGATATTCGCACCTACAAATCTGGATGTTGCATCCACAAATCAAAAGATTGCTTAGATGCACAATCTAGAATATCACTGTAGCTATCCAGTACAGCCTAATCATGTTGACAAAAGCAAATTCCATGTGTTTTCAGGCCAACAGAACCAACATGTCTCTGCTGTAATCCAGTGATTCCACACTAATGCAGGAGGTTGTTTCTCTCACAAGTATAATTCAGATATGTGTCACTGCTCCTCTTATTTCATATATAGTTGGCTCTACTCGCTTACCAGTTGCTGAACATTTTCCACATTGTTGCTAAATAGCTGTTTTCTGTTTCTCTCTGCAAACACAGAAGAAAATAAGGACAGTCAGGAAAACCCCCTCAAATTGTCAGGAGAGTTAGGAACAATGAGTTATATAAAAATAAATCTACCTGTACCAGCTAAAAAGGTGTCTCCAAAACAGATTTGTGGAAGATATAGTCATGTATAAAAACTGTGAATTTACCTAATGCTAAATCCTGGCCCAGAAAACCAAAGGGTTTTTTTTAGGGGGGGGAGGGGGGGGGTTATACAATAATGGTAGCAAAGGTTTGAACAGGTTTAGCCCGTGAACAAAAGAAACACAGTAGCATAGAAATAAGTATGAAAACATGAGTAAAAAATAAATTTAGAGGGGTTTCTGAGGGAAAACAGAGCTGTCAGCATAATCCTTTGCTGATCTAGGGTTGACACTTCTGCTTACTTTAGCACAGTGGGGCTCCACTCCCAACTGTGCCATTTAGTCATTAACCATCACAATGTCTGGCACATTCACATTATTGAAATCAATTCTCTTTCCCTGGACTTGGGAAAATATTTAACATGGCAGAAATTCAGAAGCAGGACAGGGAAATAAGCAGAGCTGAAAGGGTGAATTTCTTCATAAACTGCAAAGTCTGTAAATCCCTGTTCTCTTCTCCTGACAGCTGTCAAAGGAATATGGCCCAGTCTTCAGTGTTCAGATGGGGCACAGGAAAGTAGTTGTGATTTCTGGGTATGAGACAGTGAAGGAAGCTCTTGTAAACCAGGCAGATGCATTTGCAGAGAGACCTAAAATCCCAGTCTTTGAAGATTTGACCAAAGGAAATGGTAAGTTGGTTTTATTTTTCCTTTGTCAGCTTGACTTGTTCAACTTTTTTTCCTTCCTGTAGACAAAGCAGGAGCTGGGATATCACTTTGGATCAGAGGCCACACAAGGCATTGGAAGTAGGGAGCAATCTCATTGACTTCAGTGAATTTATTCAAAGTTGAAACTACTGACAGTGACAACAAACCAGCCACAACTCTAAAAATAACCACAGCAACAGACAGTGGATATTGTGACAATTTCAGGATCTAGAACAGGGCATCCAGGCCACAGAAGCATTTCTAGCTCTCATGACATGGCTCTGGACTTGTGGTTTTTCTGAATATGGTAATAGAACGGAACACAAACAGAATTGGGGATCTATTTTAAAAGGGGACATACTGCATACTGAGCTGGGTTTCAAAATGGGAATTTCATACTGAAGCTTCATTCTAATTTAGCATGAGAGTTTCATATTTACATCTCCAAAAATTACACCCTTGGGCAAAGTCAAGAATAATTCTGTGCACATTTTAACAGCTGTATTTTTTGAACATATTGTGCACTTAAGCTTTCTTTTCACTTTATTTTTTTCTTTGGAGAAAAAATATAGCTGAAGTCATTAGTTATATTGGTGTAAAAATTTCAGTGGAAAGAAAAACCTGATTGTGGAGGTTTTAAAATACTACCTGAATTTTAAAGACATTTGTGCCTTGTCAGTTTTGTCCAGAAATCATCAGACACATGAGATCTCAGTTCAATTCCACTTCCAAACTATGATGATCAGTGGTTTGAACTTGAATTTCCAATGCCATCTTTCTTTCAGTGACAAGTGTCTCTTAGGATATATACTCTTCTTAAGATTTGATTAGCTACATCTTAAATAGTTATCTTTTTTTTAATGCAACAAAACTATTGTTGAGGACTGACAATACTTAAGACAAAGCTGTTTTGACTCAGCCAGAAGTAAGTTAGGTTTTAAAAGTGACTACTACTAAACAGCTCCATTCCGTGTCTAGAAAAATCAGTTATTTCTAATCTTCTGCCACCTTGAAATGTTCTCTTCGTGTCAGGGGTTGTTTTTGCCCATGGTGAAAACTGGAAGGTGATGCGAAGATTTACTCTCACAACCTTACGAGACTTTGGGATGGGGAAAAGGGCCATTGAGGATCGAATTGTGGAGGAATACGGGTACCTGGGAGACACCATCGCCTCACAACAAGGTGGGTGGGTGATTCATTCTTCAAACCTGCAGAAACATGGAATCATGGAATGGTTTGGGTTGAAAGGGACCTTAAGGATCATCTCATTTACCTTCCTGCCATGGGCAGGGACACCTCCCACTGTCCCAGGCTGCTCCAACCCAGCCTTGAACACTTCCAGGGGTGGGGCAGCCACAGCTTCTCTGGGAAATCTCTTTCAGTGCCACCTCTAAGGTTTTGCTCAAGGACCCAGAGGCCTTCTGAACCTTCTCAAGTTCAGACCTTTTTAAGAAATAGGCTGAATGAATTTGATGGATTTGGCTCCTCTGGCATTTTTGTGTCATTGCATGGTATTCTGGCATTGAATGATGATCAATAACGGCAATCAATCATAGGAAATAAATAGCAATAATTCGTATTAAATTTACATTTACAAATTACATCTCTTGCCACAACATAACACATTCTTTTGTTCACTGTATAGGAAAGCCCTTTGACGCCAGTAAAATAATTAATGCAGCAGTTGCCAACATAATTGTGTCAATATTACTTGGAAAACGATTTGACTACAAAGACTCCAGATTTGTGAGACTTCTAAATCTGACCAATGAAAGCGTGAGGCTTGCTGGGAAACCTTTGGTGACGGTAATGATAAACATACTAACGTTGCTTTTCCACTGGATTCCATGGGAAAGTAACAATACTGGTAGTGAGTGTCTTCTGTTAAACAGGCAAATCTAAGACTTTGGGAGATAATAGGTTTACAGAGCAATTTCTTGTGCAAAACAAAGCTTGGGAGACAGTCTGGAAATCTTGAAGCCAAAAATCAAACTCCCAGTCTCTCAAAAACAAACTTAAACTATAGTTTGAAGAGTGCTAAGGAGTAATAAATATTCTCTGATACTTGCATGCAATGCTGCCTCACACCAGATTAATTTCTGTTCCTTTAGGCTTTGAAAAATAAAAGAGAGTTAGTGGTAAAGCTAGTTAAAACAGGAAAAAAAGTTGCTGGACAATATTTCCCTCTCCATGGTGGTAACTTGCAGCTGTTTGAGTCTGACATCAACACTACTCCTGCAAAATAATAATTTGGGGCTGAGAATTTTCCTCGTATTCGGTGGTCCCTGATGGATTATCTACCATGAATTAGTTTTTCATATTCTAAAGAACAAAATATTAATGTTAAGGTTTTGTCTTTGTATCTGCAAAATGGGTACAATATCACTAATTTGTTTCTGTAGTGTTTTCAGACCTCTGGATGGTAAATTCTAACAACTTCCACTCTTGCAGATGTACAACATCTTCCCATACCTTGGATTCCTGCTAAGGGCTAACAAGTCTCTTCTCCAAAACAGAGATGAATTCCATGATTATGTAAAAGTTACTTTTGTAGAACATCTCAAAAACCTGGACAAAAATGACCAAAGAAGCCTTATTGATGCTTTTCTGGTTAAGCAGCAGGAGGTAACTGAAATTTTTCTCATTCATTCCAACTTTTATGGTTCTATGAAGACACAACTTCCTTCCAGTCCTTATAATTACAGCTAAATTTCTTTAGGAAATCTATCTTCGACAAAACACATACAACAAAGTGATAGAGTTGAACAGATACTTCACTCTGTTGCAGTTCCAAGCCCTTTTATTCAGCAAACATTTCTTCTTATTTATTTCCTTCAGACTGTATCCATATATTTACAGAGGCTGCATCTCTTTTTTAATCTGCTTTCTCTGTTGTCCCAGACTTTCTGGCTCTTTCAAGAACATAACTCACCACAGAATAAAATCACTACCTGGGCTTTACTGGGACTCTTATTTGGGGTCTCTAATATATCTGGGTTACCTTCTCCATAGAGAAAGCAGCTCCCTTTGCTGGCCCCAGTAAATACAGAGATCATGCAGAATATAAAACCTAGGTCAGCATTATTCTCCAGGTACAAGCCCAAAGCTCTTCTTTGCCTTTCATACTCATTTTAAAATACAGTATTTACTTCTTAGTAAATGTTTTTCTACATAAATTGCATTCTCACATGGAAAGCTTTAAGTTTTCACCCTTTTATCTCAACCACTTTTTTCAGGAGAAATCCACTACCAATGGTTACTTCCATAATGGCAACTTGTTAAGCTTGATGAGCAATTTGTTTACTGCTGGTGTTGAGACAATTTCTACTACACTATACTGGGGCTTTCTGCTGATGCTAAAATACCCTGAAATTCAGAGTAAGTGGTTTTATGACAGATACTGTTACACTCAGGGCATTAGGAACCAAATGTGAAGCTGGAGGGTCAACACATCTGTTAATACACAGTTACAAAAAGCCAAGATTTCCCATCAATTATAGTCTAGGTAATGCTGTGCCCTGTGGTCCAGGCCCAGTGAGGGGCACACTGGCCAACCTACCACAGATTAGAAACAGAGTTCATACAGACCAGGCCCTTTGCTCAGGAAAATCTCATTAATTAATAAGACATGAGCTGTCCTGTGTAGGGTAATGAAATTGTTCCAGGTTTCCCTCAGAAATGGGCTGTTGATAAACCAAAGGCCTGTGCAGATGTTAAATGGACCGTACTGAGGCATCAGATACCTGAGAAGATGCAGGGAATTGCCCTTTGTCTGACATCTCCATTCCATTTGATGGTATAGGGTTGTTTGGAGTCAAAATGGATTTCTGAGACTCCAGTTGGGCAGAGTAAGAACTTTAGACAGAAGAGAGGGCACAAAAAAATGTCTTTAGGTTTCTTGTTCGTAAAGAAACAATCAAATACTCAAATCAAATTCTGTTCACCTTCCATTATTTCCAAACGGAAAAAAAAAAGACTTTTGGAGAATTTATGATTTTCATTTCTTTTTCCACTTTACATCAGTAAAGCACAGGATGTCTCAGGGATGAATGAGACCTTGTTTCTTTCTCATATTTGATTCTTTCCTCAGGAAAGGTCCAAGAAGAGATAGATCAAGTGATAGGGTCAAACCCCCCACGGATCGAGCACCGAACTCAGATGCCATATACAGATGCTGTCGTCCATGAAATCCAGAGGTTTGCCAATATCCTGCCATTGGATCTGCCTCATGAGACTGCTGCAGATGTCACCCTCAAAGGCTATTTCATTCCCAAGGTGAGATGCCTACAGGATTGTTTTTCAACATTTCTTCTTCCTGAATTTGTCCAGGGATTAATTCCACTGTCCTGTTTTGCAGGGAACCTACATCATCCCCTTGCTGACCTCAGTCCTGCGCGACGAGTCGCAGTGGGAGAAACCAGACGTGTTCTACCCTGAGCACTTCCTCGATGCCAATGGGAAATTTGTGAAGAAAGATGCTTTCATGCCCTTTTCAGCAGGTGCTTCCTCTTTTCCATTTACTGTCATTGCAAGTAACTACTTTTTGCAAGGGCTACTTGCACTTTTTGCTACTGAAGCCTGGCCTCCATATGATCTTTTTAATGGGGCCATTTCACACCCCATGTTTCACAGATTTCTGAGGGGACACCTCTGATAAGAGCAAGTACTCCCAAATGGCTGCTAATTCCTCCAGCCTCTGGATGTTATTGGTGTCTCAGTTAGCACTGAACAAATATAAATGAGTCTTTGTGGTGCTTTTTTAAACATGAGGAAAGTTTTCAGCAAATTCCAGGATGGTTTAGGTAACATATATCTGCATTATAATCTGTATATGTTCCTCTACGTTTTGGGTTTGAGTCTTACCACACCCAGTTGCATTGTCTATGACCACAAAAAGCACACAGCAAAGGTGGCTTCTATGTCTTTCCTGTTTCATTTTTCCATGTCCCCTTTAAAAAAGTCATGAATAACATCAGCTGGCTCAAGATTTCAAATACTGTGACAACAGGGAGGAGCTATCATATAAAAACCCAAATTCTGTGTAAAATCAAAGAACAGAAAGGGGTTGCATTTTGAGTTTTTTTGAGGCTTTCCCAGAGTGTGACATACACCTGAGTTTAAAAGGCAGTTTAAAAGCTGCTGCAGTTCAACAGGACTGAGAAAAATTTATATTTACAGCACTTTTGAATATCCATAGAATATACCCCCCACCTTCCCTCTCAGTCCCACTCTGGCCAGCATTTGTGAGTTTCCAAGGAATTTTCTGACAAATTTTAATATAAAAAATTGCCTATATATAGACTAATAGAGCCAAAGTCTAGACTCAACAAGTTGGTCGGGGATTCAAAAATTGGGCCAAGTAGACAAAAAAAATCTGAAAATGAAGAAAAAAATTCAGATTTTATTGAAAACTAGAATTAAGGAATTCAGATTGCATTTCCATACATTTCTCCCCAAAATGCAAGCATTTAGACAAAGGGAAACTAAAAAAAACAACACCAGTTGGCTTTGTTATCATACCTCTGAAGATCACTTGTTTACTCAACAGACTTTTAAAAGCTGCTAAGTTCTTCATTCATAGCTGGGATAGGACATTTCAGGTGTTCTGGACTCCCAATGACCTTTCTCCTAATAAGAGATACTTAAGGTTTTTCTTTTCTTCTAACTATTGAAGAAGCAGCTCCCACTGACTCTTATTTTATTCCAGGGAGGAGGATCTGTGCTGGGGAGACTTTGGCCAAAATGGAGCTCTTCCTCTTCTTCACCAGCCTCCTGCAGAGGTTCAACTTCCTGCCTCCACCTGGAGTTTCCACCTCAGACCTGGACCTCAGCCCTGCTATTTCATTTAATATCATTCCCAAACCCTATGAAATGTGTGCTGTGACACGTTCCTAGAGCTCTAAGCAGCATTTATTTGTTTCAAAAATGTTCAAATTACTTTTCCATGACATCTGCCTTCCTAATCCTTTGACCAAAATAATTCACAACTTAATGAAGGTTTTCAGTACTTCTAAACCAAAGTGGTGTTCTTTTATTTTTTATTTATTGGGGAAGGGCAGAAATGGACCAGAAATATGAACTAATGTATGGCTCATGTTAGATCACCTAATCTGAGCTAAATACAGACCCTCAGCTTTCTTATTCTTATTTCAGTTTTCACTTGGTAATGAGTGTTTGTTGAAAGTATATCCCAAAAAACCCTCCCAAGTGCAGGTTTCTCCAAAGAGACATATGGACCATGAAGCTGTGCCTGGCTTGTACTATTGCACTTAAAGATAAGCACTGCAGAGCCTCTGGGTGAATGTGGGATGTTCAGAGCTTCAGGTCTTTAGAACAGAAGGGCTTGTTCAGTCAGATGGGTTTGAAGCTGGGTTGGGTATCCTGTTCCCCAATGCCTCATTGCAGTTTCTTCCCTTGGCTCTTCTCCCTCCTCCTTCCACTGCCACGTGCAAAGAAATCAGAGTTCTGTACCTGTTATAGCAAATCACTTCTCAGAAAAAACCTTAAGCCAAGTTGACCTGAGTCCAGAGGGTCTTTAAGACTTTTCCTGAATCTCCTGTAAATGGATAAGCTCAGGAGAATAAAGTGTACACCTGCAGAAAATGGCTGGTGATTTTGTAATGAACCCTCTAAGGGGTTGTTAAACATTGCATAAACATTGTGAGCAAATTCTAGCTGACAGAGGGCTCCCACCTCCTGGCAACTGTAAAAGGAAGTTAAAACTGACTGAGAGCCAAAGCAGCCTTGGGCTGATTCTGCTTCAAGCCTGTGCAACTGCTCTGCCCCTGAGGGCAGCGTGGGAGTTGGGTGGTGCTCTTGGTTCAGGTCCAGCATCCTCAGGTGCCACCCAGACACATCAGGGCTCATGGCCCAAGTGCTGGGGACATGAACAGCGTTGTTTACTGAGTGATCCCTATGGAGTGCATAGGGGACCCTTCCCTCACCAACCACAACAAGGTCACCTCTTTCCTGACTCTTCTATTGACTGAGAAAAATGGAAAGTTTCTGGAATAGTTCAAAGCCTTTACACATCAGTGGAAACGTGTCCATCACAGCTCAGAAGTGACTCTCCCAGACATGACAGTGTAAACCTTATTTTCCTTCCTCCTGTCCCACCATACAGTCAAGTATTTCTGGTGGTGCTCTGCCTAAACCTCAACCCAGATGTAGAATGACAGGTATTAAACAAAACTCCACCTAAAAGGAGGAAAACTTCAAGTATTACATAACTCGTTCTCCTTACTGTAGATGCCCTTTTATCACATCACCACAGAATTTCTGATTTATCTCAAAAATACTTTTGACAATTAAAAGAGATCATCTCAGTTATGAATAATCCCTATTGTTTGGGATTAATATACAAAGCATGAAAATAAGCGGTTATGGAGTGGCACAAGATCATGAATGACTCTGTAAGGATCCATAGCAAGGACATCAAAATGTCTCTGCTAGGGCCACAGCCTGCTCCAGCACTCAGTCTGCAGATCCCAAAAATCAAAAAGTTGACAGCCTTGTCTGAACTGACCCTGCTCTTTCCTCCAGAACCTCTATTTGCTGAGGCAGTCTGAAATTCTGCTTTTCACATGGCAGGGCTCTGCATTGCATGATCACCTCAGGTTCTTCGCTGAGGTGTCTCTGTTTATCAGGTGGTTAATTTCTGTCTCCAAACCAAACAGCCACCAGATTTAGTTACCTGGAAATTATTCTCCTTCTCATTAAATGTAGGATCTCCACAGCTTCTGTAAAAATGGTCTAATTAGGCTGAATAAGAATCTACAAGTAGACATCTGGCCCTATTGAAGGCAATAGCAGAATTACCAAATCCAATTACCTGGATTTGAAAAACACAGTGATGTTGATAAATTCAGTTTTCCTAAAATACTAGGCTGCCTTAAATCCAAACTGGCCTTTGATCCATTTCCCAAAATTCTCGCTTTTCTATGGGCTTGCAAAAAATCTCCATTGTGTGCCAATAGCTCCCTCCTGCTGGGATTCCCTGCTTTACTTAAAAAAAAAAAATCAGTTTTTAAAAATTTATAAAGTAGAATCATGGCTTGGTTTTCCAAAAACGAATCTTCCAGCCCTGTATGAGTGACTCAGGTGCACACACTGTCTTTCAGATGGCACTGCACATACAAATGCCATTCTTATATTTAACGTACTATAAACCTTAGAAATCTAAAATATTAATGGAATATTTGACTATTAGGGAAATTAAATGTGTCAATCCATCTTTCTGCCCTCCTTCAGAGCCTTTCTGCAGGCTCTGTTCTCTGAAGTCCTTTCCCTGAATTTCATGATTTGTTGTCTCAGGTACAGAGACAAGGCTCTCTTCTTTCCCTTTCCCCCCATGGTTTGTCTCTCTGTTTCCATCTTTGTTTCACAGACAAATCCAGGAATATACCTGCAGAGCTTCACAGGTTGCCTTTCCACCACCTGGACTCTTTGTTCTTTGTCCATCCTCCACCCTCTGCTCTCCTTCCTTTGCCAGGCAGGACTGGTAAAACTGGTTCCCACTTAGGCTTTAGATAATCTCCTTTTCAAAAAGAGATTCCTTTTATTCTGAACAGAATTTCTGTGAGGTGCCCTTTCAGTTCAGAATATAAACACAAGCTTTAGGCCAAATCTTAATAGCTCCCATTAAGTATTTAATTTAGGACTGTGAGGAACCTTACCAGCAGTGCTGCAAGATTTTATCCAGCGTTGGCATGTTTAGCTCTACCACAAGTAGCAGATGGACAGATAGATTTGTCTTGAGTATAAAGGAGACTTGTTAAATAAGCATAAACAGACTTGTTGTTGTATTAGACATTAAAAGATTTCCTTATAAAGCTTTTTTTTTTAGTTCAGACAGCTCCTTGCAGATTTCTCTGCTTAATTTCACAGATTAATCTCTTTTAGACCACTTTAGGGAGAGGTTTGAGGACTTATTCTAAGACAGGTAAATGGGGTTAGAGATGTCCAAGGATCCTGCTGCAGATATTCTAGAAAATGGTTATACAGAAGAAATAATTCTTCAGTCAGAAGCAGCACAATTTCAACTGAATTACAGCAAAACTATTACACTTAGAACTATCGCCCAGTCATTTGGAATTGCCATGAGCACGGATTTCCTCAAGCACAGAAGTCATGAGCACTTACTGCCTTTGATTCTAGGATTACACAAGAAACTCTCCTATGATTTCTGATCTCACCCAAGTTATTAAATTCCACCAAAGTTCTCCAGTAGTGCAAAAAGCTAATCTGAATGTAGGTTCGTGAGGTTTGCCTACAAGTGAGATTTGGCTAAAAAATGAAAAGGTGTATGAATCACTCTGAAAAATGAGCAGGGAAGGAACTGGGCATGCATGCTTTTCAGTAATGTTATTGATGGGATATTTGTCTCCAGGACATTACCCTGAGCTGGAAAGCCACACCTGTGCAATGTCTTAGCTAGAGTAGTAGCCACAAGCCTGCTGTAACCCTTCCTTCGATGCTCTGGCAGGGTGTAATTATGAATCATGGTGGCAAACTGGTCTGTCAGGCTCCAGGAGAGGGGATTCCCATGTTCATCCAAGACACAGGCACTGGGGAAGCAGCAAATGAGGCCAGCAAGATACTTCTGGCACCTTGGGTTGCCTCCCCGTGACCAGGTTTTGCTGAGCAGGCCAGCATGGGAGACATCCAGGTGAGCCAAGGTCAATTTGGGGTCCATCCTAAGGGATAGCACAGAAACACTGTTAGGCACAAAGCTGTGCCCCTCATTCTCCAAGCAACTGCACTACATTTAAAGCTGCCTTCTCCAGCCAAATAGATTTCCAGGTCTGTATCAGAAAGGGGAATCAAAGCAAGCTGAGTTCATTAGGTTGGAGATTTAGAAATAATTGTAGAGGGCAGCACCTTTCCAGTTTGGGGGTTTGTTTTCTATAAGCTCCTGAATCCACTCAGCACACTCCAGAAGTGCCTTATTCCTTACAGAAAGACTGGAAAATATCTTAAGGAAGGCAAGGAGACATTAGGTGGCACAAAGGAGTGGAAAGGATTTCATTTCCAGTCTTTCATCCTCCAAGACTGATAGATTCTTTCTGGATTTCAAATACACAGCAGAGAAATTTTTTATAGGAATAGTGAGGCCTCCAAGATCCACCTATCAAATCTAAGAAGCTTTGACACAGGAAAGTCAAAGGACATAGAGAGCAGATCTGTGGATCCCATGCATACATGAGGAGGAGGGGATGGGGAGTATCCTGAAATGTAAAAATGCAAGAGTGATTGACTAATTAAAGAAAAATCTTGATAAGTATTTAATAGTTCCTTCCTTACCAAGTAATTCCTCAGTCAGGTTTTTGAGACAGTCACAGAGAAAGCCTAACAGTCTTCCTGGTATTTTGGATGTCAATGTACTTTTAGGAAATACATCACTACAGTAATGACTTCAGTAAATGACATGGAGTGCTCACACATACTGAAGTTTGACATCTGGTAGCATGTCTGGGTCTGGATGGATAACCATCTGGAAAGAGGAAGTCTTCACATCTACTTGCTTGGATAAAGCCACAGTCCTGGATATTTCACATATTCCATCCTGGAGCCCTGTGTATACAAAGATAAATATTAAGGCACTTGACAAATAAAGCAGTTTTTTTTAAAAAAATTCTTTTTTTTAGGTCTTGTCTGAGTTCAGCTTTCACTAAACCTCTAATGACACATTATTTACTGCTCAGCTCAGTCTGTATGTTGTCTACAGAATCCTATGGCCAGTAGCAAAATTAAACATCAATAAGCATCCCTTCCTGACAAGGAAATAAGTTCATCTATGTGAAAGCAGAACTTGAAATGGTAGGAATGAATATGATATGGATGAAATTCAGAAAGCTAAAAAAATTCGATATCCTAGATCTTGATTTTTACTTAAGTACAAAAAAACCCACCCTTTCTGTAGAGCAGAATGGCAAAGTTACTATAGTCCATGAACACTACCCATTCTGTTTACTCTGAACCAAGTAAAACTGGACTGCACCTTGAATCTGAAAAATTTGTCCCCAGTTGATGGCATTTGTGTTTTCCAGTAGTTCCCAGTAAGTCTCCAGCTCCTTGTAGAAAACAGCATAAGCATTGGTGTAATGGTCAAGGTCATCCATCTCAATCTGGGGAGAAAAAAAATGGAACTATTATAAATGCTGCCCCTTCCCACACACAAATTTTTCACATTGAAATCAAAACTCACTAAAGGCCAACTCCAGAGACGTAAAAAATGTTATTTGGTTGCCAAGGTCTTCAGACCACACCCCTTCTGGAAAACAAAATATGTTCCCTGCCCCTGAAAGAGCTGAAATAGCACAGCCTGGCCTTATCAATACTATTGCACCCTCTTACTCTCCAAAACAGGCTGGAAAGACTCAAACTGCCAGCTGGGAATTGTTCACATCCTGTGCTGACTCCTTCATTGCTGGTTGTCCCAGAGACCTCAACAAGGATTTAGTTGTACCTCATATGAGCCTACAAGAACAAGGGATTGTTATCTGAGCCTAGAGCTGGGGAAGCATCCACGAATTTGTGCAGCTCAGAGATTGCTTTATCACAGTGGATAGAGGGAGTTATGGTAATGCCTCCTGTGAAACCCTCTGTAGCACAGCCTGTAATGAACTACAGGAATGCAGAAGGACCCTTCTTTCACCTTGTAGCAGCATCTGCCCCACCATAAGGTCACTAAGGTTCTTTTTTTGTGTGTCTATCTGCACAAAGGCTGGAAAGACCAAA
>NW_021938895.1:1383441-1384041 GCF_001715985.3 Manacus vitellinus
TGGGAGGAAGGCTCCAGTCATGTTGGATCCACCTCTCAGAAAGAAAGATAAAAACCACCTCCATCTACCTCCCTCTGTGGCCGGGTGATAACAGCTTTGAAGTCTGGCCATGAGTCCACCACCACTTCTGTCCTGAAGGGGTTCCCTCGGCTGATGTTCATCACAGCTCCATAAACCTGCAGGAGGAAGAGCCAATAGAAGACAGACAGTTTGAGACATGCTACCATGTGTTGTAAACCAGAGACTGAACCAGTGACACAGAGCTGAAAGCTTCACACACACACACACACACACACCCCCCTCATGTAACCCTTCAGGTGTGTAGCTGAGACCTACACACTGACCAGTAAGGCAAAATACCATGAAGATAAACCATTATCTAATTATGCCAACCCTAATCACTATGGAGAGGAGGTGGACCAATGTTCTTCTTTTCTTAAGAATGGAGACTTGGGTTAGTAATCAGGACCAAAGGATAAGACTGATAAAGGATAAGATTGATAAGGCTGAGAGAGTTGGGGTTGTTAAGCCTGGAGAAGGGAAAGCTCTGGGAAGACCTTAGAGCACCTTCCAGTACCTAAAGGGGGTCTAAGAGAGCTG
>NW_021938895.1:1384320-1390551 GCF_001715985.3 Manacus vitellinus
GGGCATTGGAACTGGATGAGCTTTAAGATCCCTTCCAAGACAAATCATTCCTTGATTCCATGATATCTCAGATGCAGTTATCTAAACAGCAACTATCAGTCAGTCCAGAGGAAGCACAACCCTTTCCCAACAGTTTTGATTCCCTGACAAACAACCAAAATCACTGATGGAAATACCACAGAAAATGCAGGTCAGTGCTGTGTTACCTTAAGGGACTCAGGAAAACTCTTCCTTAACATTTTCTCAAGCATCTGCAGCTTCCTGGAGCAGTTAAGTACCAGCATCTCTCTTGCTGGGAACACACAGAAAGTATAAAGATTCACTCAAAAAAAGAGATAATGTGAAGGAACTGAGCAGCATAATTGCTAATTTCATAAAATACAGTGTCTCCCACAAGTGTCTTGCTTCAGAAGGTACCTGTGTAAAACAAACAAAACAATTTCCAAAACCAAAAAGTTTCTGAGAAGCCAAAAAAAAAAAAAAAAGAGTAACTTCACTTAAAAAGTCTAAGGGAAGAATTCAAATCCTAAGGTTTCTCAGAGGTAGCACAATGTTCATTCTTTCTTATACCTCTTAAATGTGCACCACTTAATCTTAAAAGCATTTCCCTTTGCTGCATTTTGTTATAAATATTAACATACCTTAAGAATTACTGCAGCCATCAAGTATCCACCTTCCTAATAAGGAACATGTTATGAACAGCCACCCCTCAGGATCACAGATCAGCAACCTCATGTAGTGGAAGGTGTCCCTGCCCATGGCAGGAGGTTGGAACCAGTTGAGATTTAATGTCCTTTCCAACTCAAACTCTCCAATGATTCTGTGATTACATGTAGGTATTTACCTTCCTTGAAGCTTATATTCCATTTTCTCACCATATTCAATGGAAAAACTGTCTCTGGGTCACTGCATCACTGTACGTGCAACTGCATCTAAAGGCAGCATCGGTACATGTTTGAATACACAGCTACTTTTACTTAAGGACAGTTCTAAGACCTTTATGCCTGGAAATACTTTGATTTGGAAAAAATATTGATATGTATAGCCCCCTTGATCACTTACCTGCTTTGAATCTTGGAGCTCGCCCTTCTGAAGTGCAACAATAACTTGAAGTGAGGAGACTATAAAATACATCCACTTCGTGGCTGCTTCTGCACAGGGAATGATGAGAGTCCTTGTTCAGAATCTCAAACCTATAAATTTATTGACCCAAGTTGTTCTAAATTGGTATACTGTTCCTAGCAGCTTTGTTCTGTCTTTTTTGGGGAGAGCATGGAAATAAAAGCCAGAGCCAGCCACACCTTCAGAGGAGGAGGGACTCTGTAAGAAAAGTGACACAGGGCTTGTTCAGGAGTATACGTTCTAGAAAGAACTTTTAATTTTTTCATGAAGACATTTAATCTCTTTGCATTCATACCAGTGAATGGTATGCTCTGCACACACTTATAATGATCTCTTTTCTTCTCAGTGGGAGGGAAATTAGTCAGTTCTCATTCTCAGTGCCAAGGTTCTTACCATGAGGTAAACTGAGACCAGAGAAACCCAACCCAGCTCAGTGGCCCCAAACACCACTTTGAGGTGGCAGCCCTGTTCCCCTTTTGCCTGAGTTTTCAGTTGTCCCTGTCAGTCCAGTTTGATGATGTTAACCCATCCTGTCCTCTGGATTTGGACTGGATAACCTACAAACAAGGCAGAAGAGTCAATACAGAAAGAATGCCGAAGTGTTACACAAGAGGACATGCAGATGTTTTGCTTGAACATAAGAAAGGGTTGATATGGGATACAGATGAATGTTACTGATATATCTTAAGAAGTCTGTAGCTTATAACTTACTGCTTGAAGCCAAGGCTTGTGAAATTGAAGTTTCAGATGCTCCCAGGTCATATCACACAAGTTCACAGCTCCACATAGACTGATCAACAGTGAACCTGCTCCTAGATGGGTCTTCTATCTCAAAGCCACAATCTGACCACTCTGCACTGAATAAAGTGTATCCAACATCAAGTAAGTTGAGCTAAGACCACTTCCTAAGTGTCTGGATTTATGTTCCTGGTTTATGTTTTTCTGCTTATGTGTGCCTGACAACCCCAAGATACATCCTAAGAACAGCCAGCCTATCACAAATCACCTAGTCTCAGGAAAAAAATAAAATTAAAATAGTTAATTAAAAAAATTAACATGTACCTATCTATCCCTGTAATGCAGAAGCTCCTTCTTCAATTACTGCTATTTCAGCTTTCCTTGTGTGGAAGCTGTATCTGACTTCTGCTTACTGCCCTTTTCCACACTTTCTTTTGAAAGTATTAAAAAAAAAAAAAAATGAAAAGGTATCCATTGGTTCAGGCAGTTCAAAACCCACATAGTCATTTGCTCACGAGTAAATCACCCTTAATGAAACAAAGCAAAAATTAAGATGCTGGCATGCAGGAAAATCATGGGTTAAAGTACTTTTGGGTAAAGTCAGTAAATGCTCCCCTTGTCAAGTGACCAAAAATTTGAGAAATATTTTTAAATAATTATGCATGGGAAAACAGATTTTTTAATCTCATTTTCATCCTCCAAAGCCAAAAGGTATTTGACAGTTAATGAAATACAAGGTAAATACCAACTCTGAGATCAGAGTTTAGCTCTGTAATGTTCTCAAGTAGTTTCCCCAAGCACCTGGATAAATCAGGTGGGGTTATTTTTTAGCAGTGAACATGCAAGTGCAAAAAAATCCTGTACAGTTGATAAAAATGATTCAATTTCCTGCCATGGAGGGTGTTTTACTAAAAAGGAAAAAAAAAAAAAAAAGTAGAAAACCGAACAGGGCGTTTACAACTGAGTATTAGAAAATCATATTTTTACTAGGTGGTTCAGGTTCAAAGAGGATTTAACTCTTACTTTGGTAAGAGATTCTGCCTTCAGTGATCTACAGATGTAGATATAGAAGTGCAAATATAATGGAATAGTTACCTAATTCTATAAAAATGCCCAAATAACCCAGGATCCATTTCCCTCCCTTCTCCTAAGACAGGATATATCAACATTAGAAGTCGTCACAAGTCAAAACCCAAAAGAATCCTTGATAGTTGACATAAATCACTGGAGACCCAGAATGTATCTACAGATTTATATACCAACATTCATAGAAAATATTTTAAGGGAAATTCAGCAGTCACAACAACAAAGCCATTAGAAAGAAAACAGTTCCATACTGAGCATCCTGCTGCTCTACATTAACACAGAGTGCTGGCCGACATTATCTCCTTCAAAGGAGACTCCACACATTTCATCTTCTCAAAGCAAGTCCACCTTCTCATAGGTCTTTTCAATGAGGGTTAACAAGTTCTTCAAGTCAGCTGACTGCTGAATAGTGTTCAAATCCTTTAAAAGACCTTTCTGATTCTTTGTCTTCAAAATTTCTTCCTAAAGAAGGGAAGAATGATGGACAACAAATAAAACCCGCTTTTGTCAAGTGCAACAGGAATTCCCCTTTCATGCAGCCCAGCTGTAGCCAAAATAAGATAAAAAAAGATTCAAAAAGACAAACTTCAACAGTTATAGATATGTTTCAGGTATGATTACAGTTTCCCTAGGACTACAGGTTTTTCTAGGAAGAGACAAGTGATCCTTTCAATCAGAGAGTGATTTAGCTTAGAAGGGACCTTAAAGATCCTCCAGTTCTAAGGCCCCTGCCAATGACAGGGACACCTTCCACTAGACCAGATTGCTCAGGTCCCGTCCAACCCGGCCTTGAACACTTTCAGGGATGGAGAGAGTTTCCAGGGTTTTGTTCTCTTTTTAAAACATAAGTACATAGTTCCCAATGAAAAGAAACAAGAAAAAAAAAGGAAAAAGAAAATCTCTCCAATTTTTCTGAATTTTCAGAATTGCCCCCTCTGACAGAAGACGTGATAAAAGCACATTCTGTTGCCTTCCTTCTCATAACCAAAGTATTACATATATATATTTTATATAAATAACTGTATATATAAATAACTGTATATAAATATATTATATATTCCACACTCACCTGCAAAGTAGGTGCCTGCAAACTGTGCTTGGGGAGTTCTGGAAGGTGGAGTGCACCACTGCCATTTTCCTGGAATACCTAGGAAGGGAAAAAGAAGAAATAATCCAAAAAAACCCAAACATCAGGCTCCCCAGTAGGAAAATAACCTGGCTGTCATTATCCATCTTCTGAAAACTAAACTTCTTAACTTTGCAACTAAAGTTGGTAAAATTGAAAAGAATCATTCCCAAAGGCAAACGAGGCCTTCCTTAACTGACATTCCCTGAGAAACAGCTTGTTTATGACAGCTCTGGAAGTTAGCCCATTCCTATAAGTTAGGGTACAGAAGTATTTATTGGAGGTACCTTCCTGGCCTCTTTTTCATCTTCCTCTAACTGGTTCTTCAGCAGCTGGATTTTGTACTGCAGTTGCTGCACAGTTTCCTCAATGTGCTCTGCCGATCGCTCAGCTTCAGTTATTTCTTCCTAAAACAAAACAGACATAAAACCAGAATAAAACTTACTTCAAAGATAGGGAGCCTTTTGTACAGAACTATCCAGACAGAAGCACTGCTGTGCAGCAAAGGTGGGTGATGATGAGGAGTGGACACTCCTCCACAAGAGCATAGGCACAGCCAGCTCTCTCTCTACTAAAAGGTTACAACACACACTGAGCAGCAGCAGCTGGGAAAGGTAATTCCTTCCCTTTCTTGCCTTTTTTACCTGCAGTTGTGCCAAAGATTCCTCATTTGCCTCAAGCATTTGTCTCTCTGCCATTTGAAGGCTTGGGATATTCTTCAGGCTGTCCAGCTTCCCTGGAGGCACCTTTACAGTCTTGAAAACTCTCAGCACCCTTAAGTGTAGAAAAAGGAAAACATGACTTGTTTGGAATTCGAAGTGACTAATTACTTCTCTGGGGAAAAAACTAAACTCAGTTTAGCCCAATTGCTGCCAGTGAAGTAAAAGGTTCCAGACAGGAAGGAAAGCTGTCTTGAACTCTTTACCAAAATCATGTGGAATAGATGTCTATCTAAAGAAGGAACCAGGAACAAGAAATCCCACCATTCTCACCTTTGCTACTGCACTGACCTTGTGTGATTTCCATCCCACTGGC
Source organism: Manacus vitellinus (assembly GCF_001715985.3). NCBI lineage: Eukaryota > Metazoa > Chordata > Aves > Passeriformes > Pipridae > Manacus > Manacus vitellinus. The sequence continues at coordinate 1,389,428 of NW_021938895.1, forward strand.
CTGCACACTCCCTGATTATAAACTATTCTGACCCTTCTGCTTTTCAAAATAAAACTAAGTTCTAAAATCAGCATTTTAGTTGCTTCCAAATAATCAACATTTTAGTAAAACCTGAACATGATATAGGATATATAGCTTTTTGTCAGAGGGAAAGTTTAGCTTGTCCTCAAAGCATGGTACAAAATAACTGGGTTAAAGAAATCTCTTCTCTCACTCTTTTCTTTTAATTTATAATTTCTTACCTTTTTTTCAGTACATTGAGGTGCTTCTGAACATCATCTTTCTCCTTCCTCTGTTGGTACAAAACAGATCTGGAAAGAAAATAAAGGTAGAATTCCCATCACAAAGCATGCAAGCACAGAGAACACATCAAATGAAGTGCACACAGTCAGAACTTCTGTAGGGAAAAATTTCCAATTTCAGATAGAAAGTGTTATATTATATTGCATAACATATAGACAGATAGCCATATTGCCCAAAAAAGCTCCAAAGCATTTCCAGTTCAAGCAATACTACAATTTTTACTTTATTCCTTGTGGAAACAAAGAAGAACCATCAGGATATTTGGCACTTACAGTACTGCTGAATCCACTACAGTTTCCAGAAATTGTCTACTGCTCTCTGAGAGGGTCTGCCAAGATCCTATTGTAGCACTGGAAAGCTTCACTTTTTTTGAAGAAACATTTTCTCCTGTTAACACAGAGGAAGAAAAGGAAAAAATATGATTTGTCAAACCTGGACAGATGGTTTTGTGACTCATTTCAGTCAGATGGGAGTCAAAGGTGTAACAGTTCAGATTTAACAGGAAAGAACAAGGTCCTACCTCCAGGGGAATAGTCTCTCTGCTCCTTAACTGTCCTTTTCACTGTCTCAGTGACCTGCTGAAGAGAAAAATTTGTAGCAAATGTGGCAATTTTGAAACATCCTCTGCTGTGCCATCATCCATCCACTACCATCAACCCACTGTGTTAGTGCCTAACAGAAGCCTTTGATACTAACCACTAAAAAACCACCTTTTTTGAACTGTGCAACAGTAATTGGTGCCAAACAGGCTAAGGAAAAAAAATTCACTCTTCCCAATTCCTCCCATTCCAAGAATGAGATCATGAAATAAATGCACAGGA
>NW_021938895.1:1394036-1397498 GCF_001715985.3 Manacus vitellinus
TATTTGGACAGGGTGGGCTTCTGTGGTTGGAGCTTCTTTATACAGTTTGGGCATAGTAGGCAAAGTCCTTCAGTGATCTTAACAGTGGTTAAGACAATTATGATTTTTAAGTCTCTTACATGGCTCCAGCAGAGGGTGACAAAGATGATGAAGGGACTGGAACATCTGTCTTAGGAGGAAAGGCTGAGGGAGCTGGGCCTGTTCATCCTCAAGAAGAAACACGGAGTGGGGACCTCGTCCATGTCTGTCAGTGTTTGCAGGGAGGGGGCAGAGGATGGACCAGTTGGGGTTTCCCAGCAATGGGACAAGAGGAATGGGCTGGAACTGGTGCCCAGGAAGGTCCACCTGAACATGAGGAAGAACTTCTTTCCTGTGCAGTGACTGAGTACTGGAACAGGTTGCCCAGAGAGTTTGTGGAATCTCCCTCACTGTAGATGTTCCAGAGCTGTCTGGACACAATCCTATGCCATGTGCTCTGGGAGGACCCTACTTGAGCAGGGAGGTTGGACCAAATGACCCCTTGTGGTCCCTCCCAACCTGTCCCATTCTGTGATTCTGTGACTGATGCAGCAGTGGGGGCCCAGGTTACCTTTCATCCTGGCTGCAGCATCACATGCCCACAGGGAATGAGTGCTCCTCAGGTGCTCCTCTGCGCCCAGCAGGTTATATACATGCCACATTTAGCATATATATTATTAAAGCATGTGTTTGGAGTGTTGCTGCAACACCATAATGGTGAGAGAGGTGTTTTCCAGTTTTATGTGGGATTGCTCATAAAGGTGTCAGGGAAGTGTGATTTTCCAGGGGCTGTGAAGGAAATGAGGCAGAGAGGAGGTGAGTGGCCCTTGGAGCCAAGCTGTAAAGGTTGTGGCTTCAGAAAGAAACAGGGATAGGGTATGGAGAGCAGCAGCAAAGGAACTTACAGCTTTCAGGAGTTACTGAGCTTACAGAATCACAGGATGGTTTGGGTTGGAAGGGACCTTAAAGATGATCTCATTCCAACCCCTTGCCGTGGGCCGGGATGCCTTCCACTACACCAGGTTGTTCCAAGCCCCATCCAGCCTTGAGCGTTTCTGGGGACGAAGCAACCACAGCTCCTCTGGGCAGCCTGTGCCAGGGCCTCACCACCCTCACAGAGAAAGTTAAAGTTGTCTTCCATACCAGTCTCACGTGTGGAGGCATGAGCTCTGGAGCTCTTGCATTATCCCTGTGTTCTCACACGCCACAATCTTTTTCTCCTTTTTTTCTCAGTGTCTCTGGTTACCATCCAGCCCAAGCCACCTTTTCCAAAGTTTGTGATATATCAGCAATTTTCTGACAGTCCACTTTCTGCAGAGTGCCTCCTTGATGTTTGATATAGGAAGAAAACCTTCCCTGTGACGGTGGTGAGGCCCTGGTACAGGTTGTCCAGAGAAGCCTTGGCTGCCCCATTCCTGGAAGAGGGTCCCTCTTTGCCTTTAAGGAATTCATAGATGGGAGAGATGGGAAGGTCAGAGGGTAGCTGGGCATGGCATCTTCATTCCTCATACTGGCTTTTCAGTGACTGATTAACGATGGTGCTGCTGAGGGACTGAATAAGTCACACATTTACGATGTGAATATAGACGGGTTTGGGAACATTTCCTTGGCTAGAGGAAAATGATAATGCAGATATGTGTATTTATTTTGTCCAGCTCACCCCAAGCTGACAGCTCAGCCATGCTGAGGGCCAGGGACGTCATCCTGTGGCTGCGGCCGTGCCACCACACTTCCCCGGCACAGATTCCAGCCAGCCGGAGCACATGGCGTTCCCTGCACAGGCAGCCCCTGCACCCAGAGTGGGCTACCCTGGCTGAAAAGCAGCTAAAAGGCAAAAACCCCAAGGATTTAATCTGGCACACCCCAGAGGGGATCGACATCAAGCCGTTGTACTCCAAGAGGGACACCAAGGACCTCCCTGAGGAGCTGCCAGGGGTGAAACCTTTCACTCGGGGGCCCTATCCCACCATGTACACCTATAGGCCATGGACAATCCGACAATATGCTGGATTCAGCACGGTGGAGGAGAGCAACAAGTTCTACAAGGACAACATAAAAGGTAGGGCAGCTGGTTTGGGAAAAAACATTGCCTTGTGAAGCAGTGGGGAACATGGATTCAGTGAGTTACATGGCAAATGGGATTGTTTTGCCTCATGAGTTTGGGTTTCTGATGGGATCTTCCCAGTGGCGCTGTACTTCTTTATTATTGGGAAATTGGATCATTTCTGGAACTGCCTTTGCTTCATTTTGCTGTGGAAAAGGAATGTGTTAAATGCTGGGTTTAGTTATTGCACCTTAACACATAGAGAGACGTAATTTGGCTCCATCCCAGAGTCCAACCAGCAGAGATTATGGAGCACTTCACACTTGTTTTGAGACCATGAGAGAAAATTGTAGTGGAAAAAAAATGTTGAACTATGTAACTTAACTTCTGGTGTTAGTGCATTCTGACGTTTTGGGTTTCCATCTCATATTCTGAAGGAACTCATAAATACCTATAAATAGTGTCATTCATGGCATATTACTAAATACAAAGTATGGGGATTTTCCTTATTTGAGAACAGTTTTCCCAATATTTCTGCAGAGTGTTGTCCTTTGCAGATGTCCCCGCCCATGGCAGGGGGGTTGGAACTAGATGATCTTTAAGGTCCTTTCCAACCCAAACCAATTCTCCGTGGTTGTTGAGGAGTTGTTTGGGGATTTCTACATCTTTTGATACCATGGTTTTTTGTTTCTCTTTCCTGTAGCTGGCCAGCAGGGATTGTCTGTTGCTTTTGATTTGGCCACCCACCGTGGCTATGACTCAGACAATCCACGAGTTCGAGGAGATGTTGGAATGGCTGGAGTTGCCATTGACACTGTGGAAGACACCAAAATCCTTTTTGATGGAATTCCTTTGGAGAAAATGTCTGTTTCCATGACAATGAACGGGGCAGTGATTCCTGTGTTGGCAACATTCATTGTGACTGGAGAAGAGCAGGGAGTGCCCCAGGCCAAGCTGACAGGGACAATCCAAAATGACATCCTGAAGGAGTTCATGGTCCGCAATACGTACATATTCCCCCCAGAGCCATCCATGAGGATCATTGCTGACATCTTCCAGTACACCTCAAAGGTATTCATTGCTTAAATGTGCTTCTGTTACTATGTCAAGTTAACTATTTATGAAGCACTTTGGAGAACAAAGAAGATGGGAAGACCTGTCATAGTGAAGAATAGTGAGGTTGTGGAAAGGGCTGGCAGGAGAAGTTAAGATCCCAAATCACTTACAACATAAATGTGAAGGTTTTTTAAGTCAGTCCCAATCAAAGTCAGATTAAGGTGAGCCTAAGCCTGAAAGGATGCAGGAAGCTTGGAGATGAGGAACATTCAGGCTGTTCTTTGCAGAGACAGTAAGAAGCCACATAGTTAAGCATTATTTGCAGGAGCAAAGAGGTAAGAGTC